>NC_089517.1:807500-810000 GCF_963924715.1 Thunnus thynnus
TAATTAAGAAAATAATCAGCAGATTAACTGATAACGAAAATAATTGAATTTACAGATGTGACAGCAGATAAAAACCGTGAAAAAATACATGAACTTCTGTATTAAAGCAACAACAAGTGATGAAGATGAGCTGAAGATTAGAGATTTTTGGAGTAGAACTGATCAAGAGAAAAGGAAGAAATGCACAAAGTTTCCAGAGATTTCCTTCTTTTTAATGAAAGACAGAATAATTTTAGTACCTCCGCTCCCAGCTGCTCCCAGCTGCTCCCAGCATGCATCTGTGAGGACATCGAAGGGGGGGGGGGGGGAGGGGGGTTGTACTGACTGCTTGTTATTGTTGGAGATTTCAGGCTTTTATCCTGAGTTCTACCACCAGCTGAGTGTTTGGTCTGTCAGAGAGTCATTAATCTCTCCACCGCTCATTTCCTGTAAACTTTACATTAGAGCGGACAGAGCGGCGCTGCTGGTCACATGACACATATACCCGAACACGCTGCTAGTCACATGACACATATACCTGAACACGCTGCCGGTCACATGACACATATACCTGAACACGCTGCTAGTCACATGACACATATACCTGAACACGCTGCCGGTCACATGACACATATACTCGAACACGCTGCCGGTCACATGACACATATACCTGAACACGCTGCAAGTCACATGACACATATACCTGAACACGCTGCTAGTCACATGACACATATACCTGAACACGCTGCTGGTCACATGACACATATACTCGAACACGCTGCCGGTCACATGACACATATACTCGAACACGCTGCCGGTCACATGACACATATACTCGAACACGCTGCAAGTCACATGACACATATACCTGAACACGCTGCTGGTCACATGACACATATACCTGAACACGCTGCCGGTCACATGACACATATACTCGAACACGTTGCCGGTCACATGACACATATACCTGAATACGCTGCCGGTCACATGACACATATACCTGAATACGCTGCCGGTCACATGACACATATACCTGAATACGCTGCCGGTCACATGACACATATACCTGAATACGCTGCCAGTCACATGACACACATTATTGCGCCAGTTGTTTTCCCCTCAGGTGGGCGTGGTTTTCAGAGTATGATGCGTTGCGTTGGGTCAGCTGCAGGATCATCAGCCAGGAAGCACCAATCCTCCATGTTTCACTCTCAGCAGCCAGTTCTGAGTACTTGGTCTTTGTTGGTTCTCCTCCTGCAGTGGTACTGAGAGCTGAATGAGGAGCACACCTTTTTCCTTGATGGACCAAACTGCTGTCAGGACAGAGAGGGTTAGGGTGGAACTGGAGCTGCCTGCCGAGATCGACTCTTGGCGTTTCTCTTGGCCCGGTGCTTCTTCCTCCTCTGCCCTGCCTGACAAGATGGATGTGGTTCCACTGGCGGTGAACGTCCCCCTCTTTCCTGTCTGGCTCCTCCAACACCTGATCATGGTGCCATCTGCAGCGTCCCTGTGAAAGCGCGGCCTTGCAGCCTGACAAGATGTGCTGGAGGCTTGCATTGGGAGCGTTGGGAGCGTTGGGAGTGTTGGGAGCGTTGCAGAGCGAGCAGCATTCCTCGAGCATGTCATAGGTTGACCTGATGAGGAAGACGATATAAATGACAGAACTTTGAGAATAGGTTTTAACTTTTTAAGGTTATATATACAAAAATATGGTGCCAGCATTAGATTATGAAGGAATTTTAGCCTTCATTGACTACAAACACAGACACTCACATGGGTTAAAAAAATAATTCAGCCTTTTAAGCAAATTAAAATGGATAATCAGACCCACTCAACCACATCTGCTCTTCCACTGTCCAGTTCTCCTTGAACTTAACCTGCTGTTAAATTCTGTTCATACATGAGGTGGAAACATTTCTGTAATGCCTCACAGTCTTTGGGAAATGTAATCGTGTGAACCTCTCAACTACTGGAAAAAATAAATAAAAACTTTAAGAACTCTTATAAAAATATGTGAGCTGTTATAATGAAAATGAGATATTCATCACTGTGTTTATAGTTTGAGTCTGTTATTTGATGCTGAAGTTGTTCCGGCAGAATCAAAGCTGAATGTTTGTGAGACGGCATGTTTTTTTTATATCTAAACAATCTTTCTATAAACAGAATATTTCTGCCTGAACACGTCTCCTGCAGCTCCTCAGTATCAGTGCAGAGGACTGATGAAGTTAAGAAAGCTGATCTCGTCCTAAAAGTTGAACCAAAAATGCATAACTGTTGAATTTTAGCACATGTTCCTACTCTGATAAATTCCACTCCAGGTTTATGAAACAAAGTGACTCGTTGACCTGACACAGTTTAAACCTCTGAACTAAATGTTCTGAGCTGCAGATGACAGATCATGAGTTAGCACGAGGACTGGCATTATAGACCTCTTATGGACCGTAATCCTGATCATAATGTGCTAATTGTTCCCAAATGTTCAGCTGACATTCAGAACAGAATATAAACCTCTGCTCCGCCT
>NC_089517.1:820000-844668 GCF_963924715.1 Thunnus thynnus
GCATTATATATATCAGTTACATATATATGTAGCAGTATTATATATATCAGTTATATATATGTAGCAGTATTATATATATCAGTTATATATATATGTAGCAGTATTATATATATCAGTATTATATATATATGTAGCAGTATTATATATATCAGTTACATATATGTAGCAGTATCATATATATCAGTATTATATATATCAGTTATTTATATATGTAGCAGCATTATATATATCAGTTATACATATATGTAGCAGCATTATATATATATCAGTACTATATATATATGTAGCAGTATTATATAGATCAGTATTATATATATCAGTACTATATATATATGTAGCAGTATTATATATATCAGTATTAGATATATCAGTTATATATATATATGTAGCAGCATTATATATATATCAGTAGTATATATATATGTAGCAGTATTATATATATCAGTATTATATATATATGTAGCAGTATTATATATATCAGTATTATATATATGTAGCAGTATTATATATATCAGTGCTCTATATATATGTAGCAGTATTAAATATATCAGTATTATATATATCAGTTATATATATATATGTAGCAGCATTATATATATATCAGTAGTATATATATATGTAGCAGTATTATATATATCAGTATTATATATATCAGTTATATATATATGTAGCAGTATTATATATATCAGTACTATATATATATGTAGCAGTATTATATATATCAGTTATATATATGTAGCAGTATTATATATATCAGTATTATATATATCAGTTATATATATGTAGCAGTATTATATATATCAGTTACATATATGTAGCAGTATTATATATATCAGTGCTCTATATATATGTAGCAGTATTATATATATCAGTATTATATATATATATATATATATATATATATATATATATATATATATATATATATATATATATATATATATATATATATATATATATATATATATGCATCAGTACTATATATAACTCCAACTTTTTCAACTATCCCCAGTCATGAGTTTCACCTTTAATCTCGCGGTTCGGTGCAGGATTTGATGGTTAAATCACAATTAAATTAGCACCACAACAGGCTTTGATCTCAAATGTAAGCACAAATGCAAAACATATTTGCAAAACATGTTTTTTCTTTATGATATTCACAACTGCCTTATTAGCTGAAACTCGCTATTAAGCTCCGTAAAGCCGAAGGGAGCTGCAGAGTCACTGATGATTCTCTGTAGGTTCATCACTACGTACACACTGACACATCAGACTGTAGATTTATAGAAATATACAGTACTGTGCAAAAGTTTTAGGCACTAAAAGTAAAGTGAGAATGCTTTCAAAAATATTGCCATAAATTATTTTAATTTATTAATTAACGTCTTAAAAAGTTGAGTAAACAGCAGAAACCTAAGGCAGCTTTGCCTTTAAAACAGCAGCAGTTCTCCTCGGTTCACTTAAACACAGTTTTTCATGGTAACTTGCAGGCAGGTTGTTGTAACCATCCTGGAGAAAGAATGTTCTCCTGTGGATTTATTATTTAGGCCATCTCAGGTGCTTCTTCATGTTAATCCCAGATTGACTCCATGATGTTGAGATCAGGGCTCTGTGGGGGCCAAACCATCTGTTGCAGGACTCATCATTCTTCTTGTTGCTGGAAATAGTTCTTTATGGCTCTAGCTGTATGCTCGGGGTCATCGGCATGTCATCAATACATTTGGGACCGATCAGACGCCTCCCTGATGGTATTGCATAATGGATAAGAATCTAAACATTAAAACTTTTGCACAGTCCTGTATGTTGTAGATGCTTTACGGTTAGGGGAAGATTGTGGTTAACTTAAATGTTAATAAACCAACCTGTCATGTTTCCTTTATTCATTATTCTAACTCCACATATGAAAAGGAAGACAATAAAACAAAAACAAATAGACTGTTGAGGTCTTCAGTTTTTATCTGAGAGCTCCATCTTTCCCGAACCAGCAGCTGTGGTGAAATCTGCTGATCACGAGATTGCTGAGAAATGTCTTCATCCAAACACAGAACACAGAATCATCTGTTGCTTCATGGCGGTGTGATGTCACTCCGCAGCAGTTACTGCAACTGGACCATCTGGATGGTATCATATGTCATCTGTACCTGAAACAACAGGCCCACATGAACACAGACTCTGTTTCCTTAACGCAGAGCTATTTTCAGTCTATCTGAACCCGTTTTATCTCACAGGCTTCGCTTCAGTTCCTGTTGTCTCTGTTTGCTTTCTCTGTAATCCTGACATGTAGTTTCATGTTTGAGGAGGTTCATGTCAGTTCATAGTAAGTCTCCACATCAATCATCACCCTGATACATAAGTCTGAATTTAAAGAGACATCAGTCTGATGTGAGCCATGAAAACAGAGAGCTGCTGTTTCAGGAGGTTTTCTGGCAGTTCTCTATTTACAGCTCTGCTCAAACAGCCAAACCAACGACACCACAAACCAGCAAATGGAGGGACGCAATTAACAAAGTCCATAAACTGGAGATGATAAATCATAGAATTAGGAATTTTTCTAATTAGTTTGATGGAGGAGGATGTAAAAAACACATTTTATACAACAAAAAAGTTATGCTTCAGCATACAGCAGCGAACCCATCAAGCTCCTCATGACATCTCACAACATCCACAGTTTTTGTAGAGAAATCTCAAACCGGCCCAGCTCGCTGAGTTCAGTGTGTTTCTCCTCTGTCTCAGGAGGTCGAGCAGGTCGTCCACTAATCAGAAGATCACCGATTTGATCCCCGGCTCCGCATGTCGAAGTGTCCTTGGGCATTAGATCAGGTCTGATGAACAGATGGCACTTTGCATGGCAGCCTCTGCCATCAGTGTGTGAATGTTGACATGTATTGTAAAGCGCTTTGACTGGTCAGAAGACTAGAGAGGCGCAATATAAATGCAGCCCATTTACCATTTACCATCTTAAAGAACTGTGAGGTGTAATGAACATTCCAGCCTCTAGGGGGCCTCAACTTTCATACGGTTGAGATGGATTTCTTTGTCTTGCAGAGTGTGGAGGTGTGTTTCTCTGCTAACATGGTACAATACATCTGATAGCTGCAGGTAATAAAACATGTCACGTTTTCATCAGGAGCTAATGGCCGGCTGCTCTTTCACAACCAGATGAATCCAAAACTCGGTCCAGGAACCAAAACAAGAGATGAGATGAGAAGATAAGTTTCTATTTTAAGCTCCTCTCCAGTCAAACCGCCAACATTCCCGGCAGCGTCTCAGATCAGTGCAGCGGCTGACAGGACAGGTGGGAGGAGAGCGGACAGATCTGTCTACTCATGTGGGTGAAAGAAAAACACACGAACAGCAGCTCACATTCAGAGGATTCATCCAGACTCTCTGCTGACTGTGTGCTCAGTGTTTGTGGAAACACACGGCTGAGTCTTCTTAAGGAGCCATAAATCTGCTCTGACAATCTTTCAAGGCTGATGAGGGCCGAGTCAGTGGTCAGTGGCCTTTAACAATGAAGCAATTTCAGCCTGAACCCTCATCACAGGATCCCAGCTCGTGGTCTCAGTGTGGAACAGTTAAACCAAACATCAATGTTTTCTTTTTAGACTTTGAAGAATTTGTGGAGACCACAAGTGCTGAAAGTATCCCAAAAATATAATTTTCTTCTCCTCTTTCTTTAATCATTGGGAACCAGGTTGAGAAACCCGGGTGGGAGGAGTGGGCCATCTTTAAAGAGCGGGGAGCTGCTGCTCTGCAAATATTTCAGTTAGACTGTTGAACTGTGGTTTAAAATGGCTGCTGCACAAAGAACAAACATTTTTAATTTTAGAGACAAAGATGGATGTTTACCTTCATGCAGTCTGAGGTCATAACTCTTCAACACACCTGCACATGCTGTTCACTAACAACAGAACCGTGTGTGTATGAGGGTGCTGATGGGGGGTGGGTTGCACTGTTTTGCAGAAAGTACAGCAGCACAAGTTCCAGAAGTCACACTCGATTGGGTTCATTCATAATCTGCACACACACACACACACAGAGGTAAGTGGAAGCAGATGTGTGTCCTCTGGCTGCTCTCGGTGTTCAGCAGGTCTGATGGTTGATACAGATTCAATGCAGCGTGAAACTGCAGGATAACAAAGAACCAACAGGAATCCAAAAGCTTCACAACTAAACTTTATCCTCAGATGGCAGAAGAGATCAGTGCTGGGGGGGGATTGTGCAATGACACACTGACAGTTTCACAACTGTTTAAAGGAAGAGTTCAACATTCATGGAGTCATATTCTCCAGAGTCAGTGACCTCTGTGTGTCTGGTACAAAAAGAGGTTCAGGACTGTTCTTCAAGACTGCAAGACGTCAGAGCACAAATCACAGAAACTAGTTTTTCTATATTCATGGCTGTGGTGAAAATTATAGAAATATTGAATGAATGAGTCCCAGTTCAACCAGCAGAACCCTCCAATCCAGGAGCCACCAACCAAACCATAAAATGATCCAAACATTTCACATTTAGTTTAAAGAGGACATATTCTGCACATTTCCAGGTCCCCCCCCGACCACCACCACTATGGGGCAGTAACAATCCACCATTTACCCAACTTAAAACAAAACAAACACTTTTCAAAACACCTAAATCAGGGGATTTATTAATATAAAACATACAAAGCAACCAGAACACTGAATAAATGCTATATCATCACCATCACCACCATCACCATCACCACCATCACCATTATCACCATCATCACCGCCCCATCACCATCACTGTCACCTCCACCACCATCACCACCATCACCATCACCATCACCACCATCACCATCACCCTCACCACCATCACCATCACCACCATCACCATCACAACCATCACAACAATCACCATCACCACCACCATTATCACCACCATCACCACCATCACCATCACTGTCACCACCACCACCATTATCACCACCATCACCACCACCCCATCACCATCACCACCATCACCATCACTATCATCACCACCACCATTATCACCACCATCACCACCTCCACCACCATCACCACCACCACCACCACCATCACCACCACCACCATCACCACCACCATCACAACAATCACCATCATCACCATCACCATCACACCACCATCACCACCATCACCACCACCATCACTACCACCACCTCCATCACCATCACTATCACCATCACCACCATCACCATCACTACCATCACCATGACCATCACCCCATTACCACCACCATCACCACCATCACCATCACCACCATCACCACCACCATCATCACCACCACCACCAACATCACCACCATCACCATCATCACCATCACCATCACACCACCATCACCACCATCACCACCACCATCACAACAATCACCATCATCACCATCACCGTCACACCACCATCACCACCATCACCACCACCATCACTACCACCACCTCCATCACCATCACTATCACCATCACCACCATCACCATCACTACCATCACCATGACCATCACCCCATTACCACCACCATCACCACCATCACCATCACCACCATCACCACCACCATCATCACCACCACCACCAACATCACCACCATCACCATCACTACCACCACCACCATCACCACCACCACCATCACCATCACCACCACCACCACCACCATCACCACCACCACCACCATCACCACCATCATCATCACCACCATCACAACAATCACCACCACCACCACCACCACCATCACCACCATCACCATCACCACCATCACCATCACCACCATCACCCCATCATCACCAACATCACCATCACCACCACCATCACCATCACCACCATCACCATCACCATCACCACCACCATCACCATCACCATCACCACCATCACCACCACCACCATCACCACCATCACCACCACCATCACAACAATCACCATCACCACCACCACCACCACCATCACCATCACCATCACCACCATCACCATCACCCCGTCACCACCAAGATCACCATCACCACCATCACCGTCACCACTACCATCACCATCGCCATCACAACAATCACCATCACTATCACCACCACCACCATCACCATCACCACCATCACCACCACCATCACCACCACCATCACCATCACCACCATCACCATCACCATCACCACCACCATCATCACCATCACAACAATCACCATCACCACCACCACCACCATCACCACCATCACCACCATCACCACCACCATCATCACCACCATCACCACCATCACCACCATCACCATCACCATCACCACCACCATAACCATCACCACCACCACCATCACTACCACCACCATCATCACCATCACCACCATTCCTAAACATGAATGAATCTGGATCTTAAACCTCCGTCTTGTATCCTCGGATCTCATTCGGCACTGAAACTTAATGGTTGATTGTGTTAGAAATGGCGCATCACCCCGCCAGCATTATCACTCACTGAATATAGTGTACAGTTTTCTGTTTACTGTGAATCTGTGCTGCGGCATTTTCAGGATATTAAAATGCTACAGAGACATTAGAGCCAGCAGTAAATTACAAATGAGCTGCTCAGATCAGAAAGCAGGTGCACTACATAACTCTAAGTAACAACTAAATACTTATAACTAATACACATGCCTCTAGGAAGGTCTAAATCATAACATGTAGCGCAACTCACTGACGGTAAAACAGCGGTTTTTCTTCCACACAGCATCATTTTTTCATTAATTGCTGCGATTTTACAACATTTTGCATCAATACAAAATGCAATAAATGAGTATAAATAGATTTTTAAAAAGGATTTTGACATAATGAAAATCTTAAAGGTTATGACTTTAAGTCTGATGTTCAGTTTCACACAAAAACAGACTCCTGACACACACACACCTTTAACCGCTGACACAAAACACACATATAATCATCCTGACACATCTGTATATTTACAGTTCTGATCCAAACCCCTGCTGAGTCTGAAGCTTTCAGCGGATCAGCACGATATATGAACATCTGGTGACTGTATGGAAAACTTCTGTAAATGAGACTTCATTACAGCAAAGCAGATCCCTGTTTTATGGATGAAAACGTGTTCAATTACACAGAGAGGCGGGGAAGCCCCTCTGACAGCATCCACCAGAAGGATTCAGAACCTGGTGGTCCAGACTGCCTCGGCTCATGTGGGACATCTGAGTGACGTCCATCAGTGCACCACGTTTTATTTAAAGGCACAAGTGGAGCTTGACGTTATTTTCAGCTGTATTCATACAGAGAAGCATTACAATTCAAATTCAAAATAACTTTAATTATCCTTTAGTAACTTCATTTGTGTAAAAGCGTCAGTGTCTATACACTACATAACCGGACAAACAACTACATACAAGTGCAGTTTAAAACAGTTTAAAACAGCTTAGGGTGTCCACCAACAGGGTTAAGAGTGCTTAAAAATGTCCATAGATAAATAGTAATAAATAAGGTCACTAAGGGGAGCTCAGGCATTAATGAGTCTAATGGAAGTAGACACAAAGATTGACATGGCTGCTTGGTCTTGAATGGTATCTGCAGCCTGAATATGGGTGGCTGTACTGGTTGTGTAGTGTGTGTGTGTGTGTGTGTGTGTGGTGTCCAAGGCTATCTGTAGTCCTTTCATTTTAGACCGTCTGCTGCTCAGTGGTTCTTAGTCCAGTCCAATGATTCTGCTACTCATTCTGATGATTTTGTTGAGAGGATTAAGGTGAATCTTACTCTCAGCACCAAACCAGGCTGTTTTATTGACGCACCTGCACCTGTAGAAAGCAAGTAGAACTGACTGGTGAGTTTACAGAGTTTCCTCAGAAAGAGGAGGCGTTGCTGACATTTGGAGATAATGATTTCACTGTTAGGTTTAAAGGCGAGTTTGTGGTCAACTGTGGTGCCGAGGTATTTGTATGCCTCCACTGTCTCTATGGCCTGACCATTGACCTGCAGTGTAGTGAATGGTGGACAATGGTGAATTCTCCATGACGGAAGCAATGACCAGCTCTTCTGCAGGCAACTCTGCCCACATCACTCTGAGAATATGTCCATCTCAACTTGGAGCTGCCTTTTAGTTAGTGGTATCCACAATGACTGTGTCATCCAAGTATTTGATATATATGTACTCACAATAACACTTCAAAAATTAGCTGTGTTTAAATTCTTAATACTAACATTTTTTTGCAACAGTGGTGGAAGAAGCAGGCAGATCCTTAACTGCAGTAAAAATACCAACACAGCAATGTAAAAATACTCCAGTAAAAGTCCTGCATGAAAAATCCCACTACAGTAAAAGTACACAAGTATTATGAGCTTGATGTAGTTAAGCTTATTAAAAAGACAATTACATCTGATTGACAAGAGCCGTGACACTGTTTACATAAAAGTTGGTAAACTCTTCAAGTAAAGGCGTATTGCAGTAAAAGTACATAAGTATTATGAGCTTGATGTAGTTAAAGTATTGCAGTAAAAGTACATAAGTATTATGAGCTTGATGTAGTTAAAGTATTGCAGTAAAAGTAGTGGTTTGGTCCCTCTGACTGATATATTATTATATATGACATCATTAGATTATTAATAGTGAAGCATCAGTGTTAGAGCAGCATGTTACTGTTGTAGCTGCTGGAGGTGGAGCTAGTTTACACTACTTTATATACAGTTAGCTAGTTTAGTCCAGTGGTTCCCAACCTAGGGGTCGGGCCCCTCCAAAGGGTCAGCAGATAAATCTGAGGGGTGGTGAGATGATTAATGGGAGAGGAAAGAAGAAAAAACAAAGTTCTGATACACAAATCTGTTTTCAGTTTTTGGACTTTTTCTCTAATCTTTGATTTTTGCTGAAATATTGGATCATTTGAACATTTATTGAAATGAAAGCATGTGAGAAGTTTAGAGGGAAAAATCATTATTTGGTGGAGCTGTTAACAACTCATAGACATGTGAAATGTGACCCCGACTACACACTGCTTTTTGTAAGACGTCAAAAGACAAAAAGGTTGGAAACCACTGGTTTCATCTTTAACAATGTGTTGTATTTTAAAAGCTTGTTATATTATCCATTGTGTCAAATCTTCATCTGAAAAGTAACTAAAGCTGTCAAATAAATGTAGTGGAGTAGAAAGTACAATATTTCCCTCTGACATGTAGAAAGTAGCATCACATGGAAATACTCAAGTATTTGGAGTACAAATACCTCAACGTTGTACTTCAGTACTTGAGTAAATGTACTGAGTTACTTTCCACCTCTGGTTGGCACAAAAAGTTGGTTGATCACTGACCAACAGTCTGATATCATTTGTCACCTTATCAAACACTTGAACCTCATTGACAACATTTAAATGTCCTCCAGTGTCTCTTTCATAAACGAGTTGAACTTGAGAGTCGGAATAAAAACAGAAAGATCCAAATCTGAGCTGCAGACGTGGAGATATGCTGACCTTTAGTCTAGTAAGGATCAAACTCAAAAATCACTGGATCCTACATTTCCCATAATGCATCTGGATAGTGTCTTTCTGTGTCTCTGCCTGGTAAACAGTATTTGAAACTCCTCTAATTTGTAACGCAGACTTTCTGTTAAGTTATTTAAGTCTTACAGTCAGCATGAGGCTTTGAGTAGGGAACCAGAAATCGCCTTGCACAGAAAAAGACCAAAGCTGTTTGTTTCCTGCTGTTTGGTCCCTGAAGTGTGAGAAAATGAAAAACTCAAATGCCAGAATATGACTCTCCCTGATGTGTTATGTGTTTTTCCCCCCAAACTTTCTCACTTAGAAATTCATCAGACGTCAACCAGAACAGAGAAAGTGCTTTTTGCTTTCTGAATGTTGACAGAGAACTCTGGCTTCAGCTTGATGGTTTGTGAAATGGCTTCATTTTCCTGACATGAAAGCAGATGAGGGTTTTAGCTCCTTACCTGGGTCACTGTGACTCTGACAGAAAGAAACAGCCGGGGGGGAGGCACCTGGAACAAAAGGAGGCTTCAGACTCTCCTTGGTAAATTGCAGCAGCTCTTTGTCATCTCATTCTGATGGAAACTGGATCTGCTTTAGACCATTGTATTTACATAGTTTAGTCCATCATTTCTATCAGTGATAATAACTATTTACTCACCAGGTAAATGTCTGAAAGTTGTGAACACAGTGACATGAAAAAAGAAAAAATGCAAGTAGACAAGTTGGAAAAAAAAACAACAGTTTAAACAGGTTATTTAATCCACTTAACAGTCAAACTAAGAGTGCACCACATGCAAAAAGACAAAATACAAGCAAATGAAGAAAACATCTTCAAGAATTTAACTACATTTGCACATTCAGAAAAAATGCTGCAAGCTGAGAAAACACAACTAAATACAGAAACACACCGAATACAGAAACACACCAAATACAGAAACACACCAAATACAGAAACACACCGAATACAGAAACACACCAAATACAGAAACACACCAAATACGTTCTTGGATGGATCTTACAGGTGTGTGAAGGCACTGCTGCCTCTCTTGAGGTGCTTCTGAGAGGTCCAGGGACTCCACGCAGCTCAGCAGAGAGAAGCTCCTGGAAGGCCTGGTGCGTCATGGCTGCTCACCTCTGGTGGCACACAGCTGTTTGTAGCAGCAACGTCAAAAAAAGTGATACAAAATTGTCTTGTACCACTTTGCGCTCTTTTTGCATGTGGAGTAGTATCCAATGAGCTGGTCAGAGACGTCGACCAACCATGAAGCGGTTGTACTCCCCTAAAGCAGTAGGTCTTGGAACTGCCACCCTCTCATAGCCAGCGCTGGTTTTCCTCCCTCTCATCAGACACCTCTCTTGTGTCCATCCACTTCACAAACAGGAGCTGCCCATCTCTGGCTCTCAATCAGCCACTTTTCACAACATATGAACACAAAAGACGTCTCTTGAAGATATTAGTCTTTATTAAACAATAGCAGAGTTAACAGAGTTTACAAACATACATAAAACTAACAGCTGTGTACAGTGAAAACATGCAAGCGGGAGCGTGCATTCGTGTGTGTGTGTAAGCAAGATGGCGGACGTGATCTTGTGAGATGATATCACATGAAAATCAAAATGCGGATGTGGCCATGTTAGGAAATCACATCACGTGAGAACCAAATGGCAGATGTGACAATAGCAAGATGACGCCGCCTGGGCCTCGGCGTCTCTGCACTCACCCACTTGAGTTTATCAAACACACGTGTCTGATGGTAGATAACGAGGGGCAGAGCGGCGCTGAGTCCCACGCTATCTGACTGTCAGATGTGTAAGAAAGGTGCGTGTGTGTGTGTGTATATGTGTGTGGGGGTTAGTAGCAAGAGAGGGAAAGAAAGAGGAGGGAAAGCAAACGGAAACACAACCAAATACAATTAAAATTTCATTTAGCAGACGCTTTTATCCAAAGCAACGTACATCTGAGAGCTGATACAACACAAGCAGGGATCCAGTCAGGAGAGTAAGAGCCATAAAGCTGAGTTCAAGACTGATTGGACGCAGGTGCCATCAGGCAGCGCATGATGGAGAGGGTCTCTGCGGATCAAACCAGTTTGGTAACTCATTCCACCTATCATTGGCAGAGCGTAGTGAGCCAGAGGGAGTTTAGACCTGAATGAGGGAGTTCAGGTAGGCGGGAGCTGTTTTAGTTGCTGTTTTGTAAGCGAGTGTCAGGGTTTTGAATTTGATGCGGGCAGCAGCTGGGAGGGAGATGAACAGCGGGGTGACATGTGCTGTTTTGGGCTGGTTGAAGACCAGACAAAAACCAGTGGACGGCAGATCCTGAGATACCGAGCTCAGTGAGTGTGGAGAGGAGGATTCAGTGGTTAACCGTGTCAAAGGCAGCTGACAGATCCAGCAGCAGTAGAGCTGAGGACTGACCAGCAGCTCCAGCTGAACCCAGTGATTCCATAACAGACAGGGGTGCAGTCTCGGTAGAGTGACCCCACTTTAAGCCAGACTGATTCGAGTTGTACAGTTGTTCTCAGAGGGGAATTCGGTTAAAGACTGTGCGCTCCAGTAATCTGTTCGTCTGGTTGAGTGCAGGTTTTTTGAGCAGCAGGGTGACTTGAGCTTGCTTAAATGCGGTAGGGAACAAACCCGTTGTAAGTGATGAGTTGATGATGTGTGTGTCTGTGGGGGAAATGTTCTGTAGAAGGTTGGATGGTATCAGGTCCAGCAGACAGGTAAGTGGGACCAGAGTCCAGCAGAAGTTCTGGAGAATGAGGAGATAAATACAGAGACCTGAAAAACACTAAATACTTCATCACATGATGTCTGGATCATTGCTGTCAGGTTCATATATAAATTCAATATCAGAACACAATCTTACTGCAGAGAGTTCCAGAGACTTATCGTAGTCTAAGAGCTACAGCGAGGCTCCGGTTTCTGCTCTGGTCCCTGTCCTGGTTCTGGTTCAGGTGTTTTCACCTCATCCATCCTGTGTTTCTTGTCCTGCTGAGATTTTTACCACATTGTTCCTGCAGAAAGTTTAACTGCTAACAGAGTTTGACTCGGTCACAACACTGTAAGAAACGTCCATTGCCTCGTGGCTACAAACATGATGAATGTGAACAGCTGATGACAATTATGGAAGATAATCTCATGTTTTTGATGTTAAAAGCAGCAGTTATGTAACTGCATAACCAACATACTGTTTTATTTCATGTTTTATTTTAACATTCATAACTTCTGCCAAACTATCATGTTGAATTAATTATCTCAACATCTGCTAAAAACCTTTTTATGAATATTTCCTAAACCTGCGTTTTATAGATCAGTGGTTCCCAATCTAGGGGTCGTGACCCTTCCAAGGAGTCGCAACATAAATCTGAGTGGTCGTGAGATAAAAGGGTGGAAATGGGACAGTTTCCACAGATCTGAGAGGTAAATCTGTGCTGACTCTTCTTCTCTCAGCAGATATAAAGATTTACGTGCAGCTGTGTGCAGGTCACGGACAGAATGAAGATTGACAAGGTGACGTCCCTGGACACACGGAGTCAGGAGAACATGTTGATCCAGCCAAGGATCCGTCACAGCTGCTGCTACTGCACACGCTCACAAAATACACGTGTTTTATACTGCATGCAAGTACAAATCTGAGGTACTGATGCTCATATATATTTCCACTTATACTGCGCTGTATTCTGACAGAAACAGTCAAACAGAAACAAACTTTTTGCTCCAGTTTTTATTTATTTTTCAACCCGGATGATCTCTAGAGATGGAAATATCTTTTTGGAAACAGTCCTGAAAAAAAAGTTTGGTCATGTTTTACACATACACTCAGCTCACACATAGACTTTATTATATTTTGATTGTTATGCAGCTCAACACTGCAGCAGATTGCTTGTATCTAAAAACCTTCATATAGATAAACTTGTTTCTGAGTTCTGATTCTGTAAAAAGTAATAAAGAGTCACTACCTGGTGGAGGACAGACTGTAAACTGCACAGATCTGTTTGAAAGGAGCTCGTTATGTTTGTTTCTATCTGCCGTACACTGACATATCCTCCATCCATCCCTGATCTCTCCCCGTCAGCTCTGTGTCGAGGGAAACCAGTAAGATTGTTCTTATTCTGGGAACTTCTCAGGAATTTGGCATCTGTGAACAAATGTAATCTTTTTTAAATGTTTGTGGTTCCCCTCGACTCAAACATCTGGAGTCGGTCCCTCAGGACGACAAGAACCACAGAGAGAAAACTCTCAGTGTGGAGAGGTTTCATGTTTCATCAGTTTTATCCTAAAACTCTCTTTTCTGGATGTTTTATTAAATGACTCATTATTTGAGGAGACATGATGCTCAGTTAATGCTCAGTCACTGTCAAGGAAATTGTTTTTTGAGCTGTTTAACCCAAAGTGAAGAACTCGTCAGGAGACCCGGACGTCTTACTCAGGAACTTTTATTGAAGCTCGATTGAGGAGAACAGAGTTACAGTACAAGTGAAACACTGTGCAATGACACTCAATTCTTCTGTCTACTTCTGGACAATAGTATTTAAACCCTTCACCAAATCCTCACCGTTACCACCTCCAAATAAGGTTATTCTTCACTCATCTGTGCTTCTATTGGTTTTCAAACTATAAACAAGACACTACGCTGATTAAAGTGAACTGAAGCCATGTAGTCTGTACACAGGTCACTTGCTATCTATCACTATCCATTTCAAGAGGAGACCAGTCTCAGCATATGTCACCTGATCCTGGTTACTATAGAGACAGCCAGCCTTATCAGGACAGCTGAGATGAACCTCTGTGAAGCCCCTCCGAGGTCAGAGAAGGACCCCAGGAACACACAGTCATCACAGAGTTAGTACGCAGCCGTGTGATGAATCAACATGAATCAACTTCTCAATAAAGGGAGTCATTAAGTCCTTCTGTTGGAGGAAACAGGTGGAAGTTCAATTTGGCATCTGTGAACAAATGTAATTTTTTGTAAATGTTTGTGGTTCCCCTTGACTCAAACATCTGGACTCAGTCCCTCAGGACGACAAGAACCACAGAGAGAAAACTGTTTCATGTTTCATCAGTTTCATCCTAAAAAGTTTTATGACTCATTATTTGAGGAGACCTGATGCTCAGAGTGATCATGTTGCTGCACAGTCATCACAGAGTTACTATGAAACCGTGTGATGAATCAACATGAATCAACTTCTTAATGAAAGGAGTCATTCAGTCCTTCTGTTGGAGGTTCAAAGACTGCTGCACTTATCAGCTCAGTGTGAAATCTGACTTCTGTGTGAAAATGTTTTTGCTAATCTCACAGACAGACACATGCCAACAGCAACATGTCGGCCTGTTTGAACCAACATGACGACAGAAACAAACAGAAGCAAGACGCTATAAAGCCGATCAGATGTGCTGCTGTAACATCAGAAGCTGCTTCTCTGTCAGACACGTTTTACACCTGATCTGTTCACATTTAGTCAAACAGTCTCCATTAAACATGTGAATCAGCTGTTAACAGCTGCTGTCTGCAGTAACATGATGATCTGAAGGAGATTCTCTTTGTTCTCTGGTTTCTAGGTGGATTTATGGAGGTTTATTGGTGATGGACATCAGAGATAATGATCCTCAGGAAGTGTCAGTCACACTGAATGATGTCAGTATGTGTTTTATTATGACTCTGAGAGGTTTAACTCCTTTCACCTCTGGCAGTATTTCTGCCTCACTCTCAGCTCTCCGGCGCCCCCTGGGGAGGCTTCTGGCTTTTACCTGCTGAAAACACATTTACATGTCAGATTCCGTCTTTTTCATGACTTTTAATGTTTCACAGCAGCTCCAGTCCAGTGTGAGATGATGGAAGCAGCCAGAAATACTGATGAACTCACCTGTTTTTACCTGTTTACAGAAGTAATCTCCTCTAAGCAGTTTAAAAGTTTTACCATAAATCTACCACATTTTCACAAAAAAGTCAAACACTGAGTTGATAAAATGCATCAGAGGGAAAAAACTCAGAGATCCACTTAAAAACACAAGGACGTCGCTCCGGACAGTCGATCACTGCAGCTGAAATTATTCCTGAAGAAGGAGACTGATTATAATCACTGACATCAGCGCCTACAGTTCATTAACTCCCTGCAGCACCTGAAGGCAGCAGCAGGACAGGTTTGTTTGTTTGTTTGTTTGTTTGTTTAGATCCCCATTAACTACTGTATTATAAGAGTAGCTACTCTTCAATAACACAAGATACATCAATACACCTCCATCACATTCATACTCACAATAAGACTCACAACACAACCAGTAGGACACACAGCAACCAGCAGCAGTCTGATACATACAGCAGCTCTGTATAATAATTACTTCAATCAATCCACTAAATCACAAATAAACATGGGATGGATATCTCTCTACATCCACATCACATCTCCAAGAACAAAAAGTCACAGAGTGTTTATATAGTGTTTCATATAATGTTTATATAGTGTTTATATAGTGTTTCATATAGTGTTTAAATGATGTTTATATAGTGTTTCATATAGTGTTTATATAGTGTTCATATAGTGTTTATATAGTGTTGATATAGTGTTTCATATAGTGTTTATATAGTGTTTATATAGTGTTTCATATAGTGTTTATATAGTGTTTATATAGTGTTTATATAGTGTTTCATATAGTGTTTATATAGTGTTTATATAGTGTTTATATAGTGTTTATATAGTGTTTCATATAGTGTTTATATAGTGTTGATATAGTGTTTCATATAGTGTTTATATAGTGTTTCATATAGTGTTTATATAGTGTTTATATAGTGTTTCATATAGTGTTTATATAGTGTTTCATATAGTGTTTATATAGTGTTTATATAGTGTTTATATAGTGTTTATATAGTGTTTCATATAGTGTTTATATAGTGTTGATATAGTGTTTCATATAGTGTTTATATAGTGTTTCATATAGTGTTTATATAGTGTTTATATAGTGTTTATATAGTGTTTATATAGTGTTTATATAGTGTTTCATATAGTGTTTATATAGTGTTGATATAGTGTTTCATATAGTGTTTATATAGTGTTTCATATAGTGTTTATATAGTGTTTATATAGTGTTGATATAGTGTTTCATATAGTGTTTAAATGATGTTTATATAGTGTTTCATATAGTGTTTATATAGTGTTTCATATAGTGTTTATATAGTGTTTATATAGTGTTGATATAGTGTTTCATATAGTGTTTAAATGATGTTTATATAGTGTTTCATATAGTGTTTATATAGTGTTCATATAGTGTTTCATATGGTGTTTATATAGTGTTTCATATAGTGTTGATATAGTGTTTCATATAGTGTTTATATAGTGTTTATATAGTGTTTCATATAGTGTTTATATAGTGTTTCATATAGTGTTTATATAGTGTTTATATAGTGTTTCATATAGTGTTTATATAGTGTTTATATAGTGTTTCATATAGTGTTTATATAGTGTTTATATAGTGTTTGTATAGTGTTCATATAGTGTTTATATAGTGTTTCATATAGTGTTTATATAGTGTTTCATATAGTGTTTATATAGTGTTTATATAGTGTTTCATATAGTGTTTATATAGTGTTTATATAGTGTTCATATAGTGTTTATATAGTGTTTCATATAGTGTTTATATAGTGTTTTATATAGTGTTTATATAGTGTTTGAATGATGTTTATATAGTGTTTATATAGTGTTGAAATAGTGTTTCATATAGTGTTTATATAGTGTTTCATATACTGTTGATATAGTGTTGATATAGTGTTTCATATAGTGTTTATATAGTGTTTATATAGTGTTTCATATACTGTTGATATAGTGTTGATATAGTGTTTCATATAGTGTTTATATAGTGTTTATATAGTGTGCAGAGAACCCAGTATTTATATTTGTATCTGTATTTGTTGAGGCAGCAAAATTATTTGTATTTGTATTCGAATAAAAGAAAAAAAATCCTGTTTTTGTTTTTATGACACTTCTGACTTTAGGATATTAAAGTAAATGTTCTTCAATAAATCTATTTGAGGGGGAAAGTCTCACATCTGGTCTCCAACCCCGGTTCTCCCAGACCACAAACATCTGCACTGACCACTCATCCAAAGCTCCACCAGCCACATTCAGACAGACAGTCGAGTGCCAACCTGCACACTCTTATTTCACATGTTTTTTCTCTTCTCAAAATGAATGAATGAATGAATTCTCCATCTGAGGAGAACGCGTTGAGTCCGTACTGAGCGCGCTCCAGCAGGGGAGTGTGGTTTACCAGCAGAGGAATGTTTGTGTGGACGGAGGAACACAAGGTTTTGTCCCAGGGGGGGTTTGGGAAAGCTGAGCCCACTCACCCCCACCGCGCCGCCCCCGAGAGTCCTCATTGTTCCAGTGTTCATTATCACGCAGCAGGACGGAGCTTTCAGAGTCCATCAGAGGAGGAAACATCCACGTCGCTCCATCACATCTCCTCTGTGTGTCTGATGCTTCAACTCCACTCCAAATATTTGTTGTGTCACATTAACCAGGTGAGACTGGAACTCACTGTGTTTTCATCAGTGTTGTATGTTGTGATAACTAACACTATACATTTACACACATCCTCCTTTCTTGATGCTACAAACAGAAGCAGCAACTTTTATTCACCAGACAGTGAGTTTGTTTCCATCCACAAGCCTCTGAGTAGAAACGCTGCAAATGTGAAAACAGAGTATTAATATCTAGTCTGAGGTGTGACAGCAGCTGTGGATAAAAACAGATAAAAACAGACTGAGTGAATAAACGATGACGTCATGAATCATGTGATTTAAACGTCACCGAAGAGCTGAAAACATCAGATCTGTGTGGAGCGATGAGGAGGAGGAGGAGACTGTAACCTTCCTCACATCAATCAATACAAGAAACTAACAGAAATGTTTCATCATGTTTTCCATCGTTTGAGCTTTGACTGTCGCTCTTTTAATGACGTCGTCTCGTTTGGTTTAAAGGACGAGTTCACAGTTTATCAAGTCTTAAACCAGCAGTCAGTCGTCAAATGAACATTAAAGCTGTGTTTCTTGCTGTAATCATTATGAAGATCCCTTCATAATGACCTTACAATGAAAATCCACAGTCCTCCTTCTGTGCAAAAATGTATTCTAAGGTTTATCTGAAGCTAATATGAAGCTTCAGCGTCCAAATGAGTCAAATCAAGTAGATATCTTTCAACGTTACAGTCTTTTTAGTGCCAAAGTCCCTCTTTTTGTTACTATACTTCCACCTGCAGCTCAACAGGGAAACACTGTCTGAGGAAACACAAAGAGGGAATTTGATGCTAAAAAGACTGTAAATGTGTCAGATATCCACTTGATATGACTAACTCAGACTGATGAAGCTGAATAGAAGCTTCACACAGACTTTTAAATGACTGTGTGGACACACTGTGGATTTTAGCCTCCATCACTTCCATTGAAAGCACATTTGAAGGATCTTTTAATATCCAGTATGATAAAAAGGTAAAAAAGTGTCTCCTTTCAGGACTTCAGGGGCTCCGTCTGTCCTACATTTTTAATTATATTCGTTCTCTTTGAGGGGAAGACATAACTGTGCAGGAATCTGTGTGCGAGTGAGGATTGTTGTGAGTAAACAGTCTTTGTTCTGTCGCAGCGTCTCCGTCAGTTTAACCACAACATGCCAAATATCCTCCAATCAGATTCAATGCTAGATGCTAGAAATCCAACTGATCATCGGACAGCCACAGATTGTTGATTGATCAGGTGATTAATCAGATGTCCTGACGTCAAACTGCAAGTCAAACCACAAACCATCTGACAGGAAGTCAGTCTGGTGCACGTTCAGCCTGCTTGAGGTTTCTTCCTGTTAAAGGGGAGTTTTTCCTGCTGTTGATGGAGGACTGTTGGGTCTCTGTAGATTAAAGAGTTCAGTCTGGACCTGCTCTATGTGGAAACAGCCCTGAGATGACTTCTGTTGGGATTTGGTGCTTTATAAATAAAACTGAATTGAACTGAAATGACATTTAGTCCTTCAAAAACGTGTTTCATTGCAGAGAAGAAGAAGAAGAAGAAGAAGAAGAAGAATTCCTTCAGGTACAATAAGGCCTTCACAGCACCATACCATACATTAATAATAGCACTGAAGTGCCTGAAAATCTAGCAAACATGGACGCTTTACATCAGCCAAACTCCAATGTAATTAAACCAAATTTAATGCATATAATGAAATGTTTTTAATGCACAACATGAAACTCTCACACATGTCAGTTACGTTCTGATGACGTGAACGTTTGCTAAATCTTTCAAACTTCCACCATCTGTCACATTAAAGTCGTTCTCACAGAGCCTCTAAAGTAACATTTAACCCTTTATTAATATTTCATAATAATTTATAACTGCAGGACTGACGACTCTGATGACTGTGACAACATCCAATAACTTTATTACTAAATCTTTTGAGTGAAGCTAGAAGACAAAAAGACAAAACAGCACGTTGAATGTTTCAGTACGACGAAGTAAAACATGTAATAATACAAGTCGAGACCACAACTACTGTTACAAAGAGGTTTTTGTGTTTGTCCCTGAACAAAGGACCAAGTAGACCATTAAGATGTTTGAGTCGTCTGATGAGTCATCAGGTCTGCAGTTACATTTAATAATACATGGATGAAATACATGCAGGGTTATGCAGTTATAAGTGTTTGAAGGGTTTTCATCTGCAGCTCTTTCTTTCTTCCTTTTGTGCAACAGCAGCAAGAATTTCATCATATTTTATTGTGATGAAAATAAAACTTGATTGTCTGGTATTTATAGTAAATTATCTTGTACGAGCAAGATAAAACAAAAGAAGGATCACCTTTCGGGACTTTTGGGGCTCCATATATTCTACATTTTTAATTCTGTTCATTGTTTTTAGGGGAAGACTTAATTGTGCTGGAATCTGTGTGCGAGCGGGAATTGTTGTGAGTAAACAGTCTTTGTTCGGATCCTGGAAGTTCCCTCTGGGAGTTATATGTGTGATTATTCAATAAGACTTCCTTATGTGGACAAACTGAACAGAGCTCACACAGCGAGACACATGCTTTTCATGTGGTGAATGTGTCTTTGGAAGTAACGCTGAGTCAGTAACTTGCATTATAATTAGTGGGTGCCATCTTGGAAAAGCTGTATCCAGATCTGTCTTTAAATCCGTGTCCGGACCACACAGACGTCTGAATCACTGATGTTCCCGTCCAGCTTCATAAAGGCTCCAGGTGCTGAAACTACAGTCGCTGAGTCGTCATTTCACTGTTACATCATCACACTCATGAGCGACAGTTTTTTTTTAAAAAAGGATGAAAATCGAAGCAGCAGAACCGGAGATACTGGTCATGTCTGAAATCGCTCATTACCGTAGACTGTATGAAAATATAGTTACCGTCACGTCACCTGTTGGTTTCTGAGGAGCGCTTACAGTCAATGGGAGTCCATTGCAAACTCCATTTCCAGTGATGCTTTGCAATCTTCACACCTCAGCAGGGAACAGTCAACATACAGTCTCTCATTGGCGGAGACGCTCCTGATGACGCAGCCATGACATCACCGCCCCTTTAAAACCAAGACGATACCCTGAAGAACACGTGAGAAAAGGATTTTTCTTCAGGAAGACATTCTCTGCCTCGCTCTCCTTCAACTGAGTCGACTCTGCTGTGTTCTCCGCCACGCCGCCGAGAGCCAGCTGACTTCCTCCCACAGTCACGTCCGCGTTGCAGACCGACGACGTCATCACGTCAGGCCAAGTCGCCATTTTGTTGCACACACACACACACACATACATGCATTCCCCTGCATGTGTCCAACCCTGTACGTAGCTGTTGTGTTGGTAGAATTAGATTTTAGAATAGTTGTTTATTGATCAGTTGTTAACTTTGTTTAAGTTTAATAAACACTAATATCTTTAAAGAGAAGTTCTTCTGTCATTATTGTGTGTAACATATTGTTAAAAGTGGCTGACCTCACCTTTAATGTTGATATCTCTCAGATATTAATATTCTAGGTGAACTCCTTTATGAGACTACCTGGTTTGGTTATTGGTCCCGGTTTCCAGGTGGTGCCCCGTATCTGTTCATTCATATTAATAATTCTATTAATTGTTATAATTAGTTAATTATTGATTGATATTAATAATTGATATTGATATTAATTATCTCTTGATTTCATTATTCATAATTATCTATAATTATGAATTATAATTATCTATAATAATATTAATTATATTAATTAATTATATTAATTATCTATGATAATTATGAATTATTGCTAATAACCAAACACTCTCCAGCATCATTAACACTGATGAGACATCAGCAGTATTTTATTCTGTCAGTCACAGCCCAATTTTCTTCAAAATTAATACTTTTACTTCAGTACTTGAAGTAAATTTAGCTGTTTTTACTTCTACACTTTTACATAAGTAGGATTTTAACTGCAGAGTTTTGTAATTGAGTATTTTTTTATTGTGGTTTTGATTTTCTTACTGAAGTAAAGGATCTAAGTGCTTCTTCAACACTACAGGTCACAGAATCCGATGATGTAACACTGTGATAAATACAGGATATTATACTGAGCTTATTTCCCAAACTAATCAATACAAAGTGCTTCGTGGCTGTTTGTGTTGTGACGCGCTGCTCCGCTGCTTCTCATAGATTTATCTGGTGTCTGTCATCAAACGAATGTTTTACTCTTTATGAAACAGCTTTCAGAGCTGTGTGGAGATGCCACCAAATATCAATCTTTCTCTCTTTATTCTCACAATCATTCAAATACTTTTGCTTAGAAGAAAACAGAATTAACCTCATTAGACAGAGAACACTGAGACGTGCTGCGCTAGCAAGACATCGTCAAATTGTAAGAGAAGAAGATGATGCTAAGCCTTTACATTTATATTTACAATACATATATATATATATATATATATATACATCAGTTCTGAATTCTCACAGTCAGACTACTCCCCCTGCTGGGGAAACATCGACATGGCACAATTATGTTTTCACATCACATACAGGAAACTATTACAACAGTGTGATTGTATTGTCACACAGCTTTTAGTCCATGTTATCAGTTTTAATATCTTTATTTACAGCATGAACAACCATCTCAGTGAAGGTTATTGTATTCTAGAGGACGGCAGATGTCCCTGTATGTCTCCACCCGTATAACACTGTACATGGAGCCGGTTGCAGCAAGGTTCAACAGGCAAAGACCCGTTCACCTGGCTTTATGAAGACCAACGGTGATCAATATTGTTCAAGGCTCTGGAAGTGCACCCTGCAGTGATGACGGTCCTCACTTGTTTGCCATTTTGCAGAATTACTGCCTGAGAGATGGAGCCAGAGGGCCCCATGTCGCCCGGCCCTCTCCTCTTCCTTCGCCAGCAGTTCCAACATGGCGTCACGCCGTTGCCTTTTTGGCGGCCCTGGCTCCTCTGACCCCGGCACACTCTCTGGCTCTGGAGTCTGACTCTCTGGCTCAGATGGCACTGAATCAGAAACGGCAGGGTTCCTTCCCCGGGCTGAGCCAATGAGGTGTGGAGGCTGGATAGATGCTCTGCCACCTACTGCCTCATCCATGACAGAGAACCACTTCCTCTGATCCACTGCCTCCCTGTCACTGGCCTCCGGAGCAATTTATATGAAATATTAGAAACACCTTACATTACAGCCCACACCGTACAGCGTAATAACTCCGCGGTTATTTGTAAGTACAGGTGAACAAGATGTGAAGTCATGGAGTCATGAATTTCTACTGTAGTTATTTTTTAACTACGAGGTACCTATTCTATTATTACAGGGTATATACGACATATTGAGCAATAATCTGGAAGTTTGGGATGAATTTAGAGAAAACTTGTACAGCAGAGAGTCTTCAGAGGCCGACAGTATCCATGGCAACACGCTGTCCCCTGATGTGGCACGGATGTACCTCAGGAATGATGTAGTTTGCCTGTTTGTTGGTAATAAGATCATTTTGAAATAAAATCACATTACATTGCTCAGTAATATTACTGTAATATTAATATAATAGATACTCCATATTTAAAAGATAACTACAGAGCTTCACATCTGGTTCCCCTGTAACTACATATATGTGTGTATTGGTAATGTACTGGTACAAAAGTATTAGTTATTAGTATTAGTATATAGTTATTATACTGTACATTACAGGCTGTAATCTTCATGTAGTGTTCATGTCAAATGCTACATGCAGCAAAGAAACACTCAGAGAACGGTAAGTGTCTTTCATCTGTACTTCCACTATTTAGGACTGTAGTTACATAAAATTAATTATTAACTAATAATTTTTTAGGTTTTCCAGTTTCTTGGCTGCTGGTGCAGAACTCACCAGCCAGGTTCATCTCTTTCAACACAGCTCTACAGAACTAATCTGTCTGTATCATTAACAATGTTAATAGATGCAATTACGCAAAAGATAAAGTGTAATTTTACTTTTGTTGTGAATTCATGTCGATATAAGATACATAACTAAGAGATTAAAATAAACTGACAATCAATATTTTCTGTAGTGCTTATGTGACACTCCAGTTTAATTTCACTACTAATGAATTAAAGCCCGTCTGGTTTTAACTTAGCGGCGCTGCTAATGGAAATTAGAAGTTACTGGACAGAAGAAGACTAACAGTTAGCTAACATTAGCAAGCATTGCTAACCGCGATTTGTGCCATAACGGCGTAACGCTACACATTAAATCCACAATCCTGAACTCCGTTTTTCCTTAGAGGACAAAACTAAACCTTCATCTGCCCCCCCCCGACGTTCTTCCCTCATCTCTGTTTTTAAATGTTTTTAATTCAGTTGGTTCCACTATTGTAGCCGTGATCAATCTCTCCCTTTCAACTGGTTCTGTCCCCACCAGTTCAAACATGTTAGTTCAGCCTTTGCTGAAAAAAAAAAAATTCATCCTAATGAATTAAAGACCAGTAAACAAACTGCTGGAAGAAGTTGTTACCAAGCAGCTTATAACTGTTTTAGAAGTTCATAACCTGCATGACTTCATTAACGTCATCTTCTTAAAGTCAGTAATGATGTTATGATGACTGCAGACGACGGGAAATGCTCAGTATCGGTGTAACCTGACTGTCGATCATGATATTTAATAAATAGTCTGAACCAGTCGGTGGCTATTTGCCTCGGACTGGTTCCCATCATATCTTGCTGACAGGAGTTTTTCGGTCTCTGTGGGTCAGGCATA
>NC_089517.1:844868-912368 GCF_963924715.1 Thunnus thynnus
TCATTAATGTGAAGCACTTTACTTTTCTAACTTGTAGACTTCAGCCCCAACCCACGTCGACTCAAGTGACATCATGACACCAGGATAATGTGGCGGACGCCATCTGGTGGAACTGCACAAAGAAATAACAGACCATGCTTTGTCTATCAGTCCTGAATAAACCAAAGGTTTCAAACACGATGTGAACACCTGCAACCTGGAGACAGAAGCTAAAGGCTAACATGGCATCTCTGGAAGATCGCGAGTGCTGGTAAAGCCGGCTCTGAACCGGGAGGAGATGACGCCGTAGGTTTCCTTCAAAGAAGGAAAGTAGATCCCTCCCTCGGCCCTGATCCTTCAGATCGAGACGGCACGTTGAACCTATGTTGCCAGAATATGGAGTGGCCCAGGATGCTGGTCTTCAAGGTGCATCCAGGACTACGGAAAGAACCTGATGTTTCTGTCAGTGGCATCCCATCATTCCTGATCTAGCAGCAGAGGAGACCCACGTCTTCACCCAGCAGCTGATGGACGACAGCGAGGCGGGGCCAGCGGTTCAGTCCAGAGGCAGGTTCAGCTTTACAACGATGGAATCCACCGAGGAGGAGAATAATAATATAATATATATAATAATAATAGAAGGACTTTACACTTAAAAGTGAGGTTCAAGAGGTGTTTTTAACTAAACTACCTCCAAATTCATTCAGTTTGATTACTGGATGCAGACTGTTGCACAGGTTCTCCATAAAAAGTTACATTTGCACTTTATTTGTTTATGACCTGATCGGTGGGTTATTGTTAATGTTATCAGCTGGTTTAAGGTGAATGTTTCATTTGTTTTTCCAGTCGACGTTACTCTAGATTTGATATGTTTTTGGCTGGACGGGACACGCGGACCAACGATATAACGGCGGTTGTCCGTGAGTGATGACGTTACACCGTTGGTCTGCCGGCCGTATTGGAGTTTCCTGATTGGCCGTTGCTCTCGTCCGGCGTGATCGACTCTCCGGCTGGCGGCGCCGTCAGCAGCCAATCAGGAGAGACGCTCCGCACTGCGTTTGGATTTTATAACTGAACTCTGACGTTTTATGAACAGCAGCATTATAACACAAGTCCTGCAGGTAAAACACGAGACTCATGTAACTGTTACATCAGTTTAGTGCAGAGCTGCTGCTCTGCAGGTGCGCTTGATTCGACTGTAACTGCAGTAACCGGGTGGAGATATGCTGTTAAAACTTTCATTTACAGTTTCCACCACAGCCTCCATGATCATCGACCAGGTTCAAAGAGGCCTGAAGGAGTTAAAACACCCGAATAACATCACTGACAAAACACTCGGAGTGAAAAACATCTGCAGAGTGAAGCAGATGAAAGAGCAGCAGGACTCAACGGCTCATTAGAATAGTTGGAATTACAATTAATAATTAACATCTCCGTTAAAGGTCACAACTGTAATAAATACATGACAAAATACTCCTGCATTACTGTTGTCTTTATGTCTTTACTGCTTTTATTGTTACTCTGTAGTTTGTTGGTAATAAGGTCAATAAACCATATCAGATTTATTAAGTGCTGCTGGTAACTCTGAGTAATTACGTTGGGCTGTAAACTGAAGCACCACCTTATGGTTTTATTTGTTTGTATGTCTGAGCATTTCTTCCTGTGTCTATTTGTTTTTTAAAAAATGAAAATTTTCAATAAAAAGTTGTTAATAAATAAATAAATAAATAAATGTACAGAAATAACAAAAGGAAAAAAAACAAATATAAAAAAATCCTAACGAAAATAAATCTATAAAAAACAGATTAGAATTAATTATAAAAATGTGAATAATCACATTATATAGATTATACTTCCTGCAAACTCTGTCTGACAAGAGTCAGGGTTAGGAGCTCAAGAGGTCAAGAGGTCAGGAGGTCAGGAGGTCAGCGGGTCAGGAGGTCAAAGCTTCCAGAGGGAAGAGTTTCATTACTGTGAGTTAAACACACTCGAAGAACTCGAAGCAATTTTAACTAATTGGGTTTAAAGGACGAGTTCCCAGTGTTCCCAGTGTTCCCAGTGTGTTAAACCAGCAGTCAGGTGTCCATATAAACTCGCTGTAATCATTCCTCCTGTTCATACTGGATATTAAAACATCCTTCAAATGTGCTTTCAATGGGATGAAATGACATCAACAACAACAACAACAACAACAACAACAACAATAATAATAATAATAATGATAATAATAATAATAATAAAAATAATAATAGCAGGCGTTGGTGTCAAGCAGGCGTACGACCATGATGCACAGAACCAACGAGGAGAAGAAGAAGAAGAAGAACTGAAGGACTGTTGATGTCACTTTATTAAGTTTTGAAATATCAATAAATTAGGTCTCTACTGGTTTACTGTGTTGTAAAATGGCAGCAACTAATAAAAAACTGATGCTGTTTTACCACCAGTGAGCTGTGTGACGTTCTGATTGACAGCTGCTGTGTTTAGTTGTTACTCAGAGTTTGTTGTTCCTGATCTCTGTGCTGCAGAGAAACGTTGATGTTTGTCTGGATCAGGATTCTTACACACAGCGATGACTGAGATTAACGAGATCCGAGGAAACCAGACCGAGGTTTAAGATCCAGATTTGCTCACGTTTAACCTGCAGAGGAAGCAGCGTTTCATCTTAAAGCTGATACCCGACCTCTCTGCTGCTCTGGAGCTCAACCAGCAGCAGGTCCAGGATCAGGATCAGGATCAGGATCAGGTCTTCAGAGTTCATGAGAGCAGAGTTTGTGTTGGACACGGCTCCTTCCTGAGGAAACTGTGAGGAGACGTGAACATTGTTTGGGTCTAATTTTTCCTTCCTCTGGATGTGTGTGAGACCAGGCAGGAGATGATGGGATATCAGGTCTGATGAAGCAGATAAAGCTGCAGGATCAGATCGATAGAGACGTCCAAACGCTCGTTATCCACCTGGTTTATCATCTATAAGGAGCACCGATGACGTCGTTGCTCTAACTCATTATGTTACTTTTTTTCTGTGTTTGAATGAAATCTGTTCCAAGACTGCAAAAAGTTCTGGAACTACTTCCTCATAAGTTGCCCTTTATTAGGCGTTAATGGATCTATTAATAGTTAATATATAATTTATTAATACTTACTGGTCATTCATAACAGCAGTTTGGGGTTTCCAGGTGGGTAATTAATAAATGTTTAACAATTTACTAAAAGTGATAATCAGTCTATAAACAGTTAATAAAGGTTTATGACTCACTATAATGCAGCTTTAACTCCATATAGTAAAACACAGCTGTAATAATATAGAACGACACAGATGATCGACGTCTGGACGGCAGTTTGTGGTTCCGGCTGCACGCGGTGCGTTCAAGAAACGCCTGAAAACTCAGTTCTTCTTCCGTGAACACTTGAGCCCCCTTAACAGTTTAGCACTTTGTTGATTGTTGCTCTACTTTTTTTTTGTTGTTTATGGTGTTTTCTTATGTGCAACTTGTTTGTTATTTCAATAATTATATATATAAAACAGCTTCTGTCTCTTTCTCACTGCTCAGCTCTCTGAGTCTCTGTCCTCCAACGCTGGACTGTCTCAAACTAAAATACTGAACATTAATTAACACTTAAAATGTATATTATATCATTATATTATATTATTATTATTATATCTGCTTATAACTATATTATAATGTGCTATGAACAATGTATTCACTGTTTATATTCTGATTATTAATGATAAATAGGAACTTTTGATACTCTACGTACATTTAGCTGATAACACTTCTGTACTTTTACTTTTGATTTTAATTGCAGGACTTTTACTTGTAATGAAATATTAAAAAACAATTAAATTCAAATCAATTTTATTTATAAATCACCAAATCATATAGAGAAGAGAAGAGAAGTTATCTCAGGAGATTTTTCATGTAGAGCAGGTCTAGACTGAACTTTTTAATTTACCATTCATTCATATCATTTCTATTTATATGTGTATGCATGAACTGTATTGTATTTGAGCTGCACTGCACCAAATTTCAAAAAGCTTGTTATATTTTCCATTGTGTCAAATCTTCATCTGAAAAGTAACTAATTATATAATAAATAAATATAAAATGTAGCGGAGTGGAAGCATCACATGGAAATACTCAAGCGAAGTACAAGTACCTCAAAACTGAGTAACTCGAGTAAACGAGGTTTTGCACTGACGTTCCACCACAAATATGTTACCATGGGAACAGAAACAGTTTTTCATCATGTGCTTGTTTCTGGTGTTTTCAGGAATCCTTCTGGGTGAACTGGGCGTCTGTCCTCAGAGGAGGTCCAGCAGCAGGCGGGTCAGTGGGTTGAGCTGCTGGCAGCTTCCTGTGAGCTCTCCAGAGTCCACGTTTCCACTGTGATGGAACCAGCAGGACACTCCCAGAATGCACCGGGAGCGTGTGCGTGTGTGTGAGAGAGAGAGAGAGAGAGCGTTTACTCTGGCAGAGCGGCAGCTGAGGAAATCCGGCTCGTTTCCATCGGGACCGAGCGGAGACGAGTCCAAATGTCCCCCCTGGATTAAAATAAGTGGTCCGTTTGGAGGGCCAGGAGCCGGGCCTGGACCCCCCCAGCAGCCGCTCGGAGCCAAGTGATGGAAAAAACTCACATTGTTCAAAGCTCTGTGGGATACCAGCTGGCTGCGTCAGTGAGTCAACGAGTTTAATTCTCCCTCACACTCAGCAAGAAGCACACAAAATCCCCACAGAGCACTTTCATTTATAATCACCCCCCTCCACCCCAAATGATACCTACCCCCCCCCCAACACACAGCCTCTGCTCTCACCTCACTTGACCTGCTAGTGCTCCTTCAGCACTGAGCGTCCAGAAACAAATAAACTGACGACATTTAAAAGGAACAGTCTGACGTTTTTTGGTTGTTTGTGTTCAGCACATTTTACAGCCGACTGTCTGCTGAACGACACTCAGCTGCAGGATTTTCTACTGTTTCATCTTCAGTCTGTGATGAAGTTTTAAAACATGGTTTCTTTCTGTTCCTCAGCTAAAGGAACATAATATATCTGAGCTAAAGCTAAGCTAACGTTTGAAAAACAGACTTTGACTTTGTGAGGAAACTTGGACTCGATCTCACCGTCCTGAAACTTCCTGTTGAGTCTCAGCTGAGCAGCAGCAGCTTCATAGACGCTATATACTGTCTGCAGACATTACTGCAGGTAAACATGCTGCTGCTTTCATTAGGGCCTGTTCTGATTGGCTGGGGGTGAAGGTGGGGGCCGCACCTCCAGCCAATCAGAGCAGCAGCTCATTAATAATGCAGATTTGATGTAAATATCATCAGAAACAGTCTGCTGGAGGACAGAGAGGAATCTGGCTGGAAGAAAAGATGGATTTAGAGAATAATGAGTCAAAAAAGGCCAGAATACAGATCTTCAAAAAAAAAAACAGAAAAACAAAACAAAACAAAACAAAACAACTACTGTTTGTGAATGAAATGTCACAGATATGTTTAAAATAGACTCAGTTTTAATAAAAATGAGTCAAAGGCCAGAATACAGATCTTTAACTGAATTTGGTTTGGAATTGGGATTTCCATATTCAAGCTGATACACTCATTTTATAAACAAACGAAAAGGAAAGGTCAGGGCCATGGCGTGACTTTTCCACTAGGTGGGGCTTCAGCCCTAAGTAGCTCTGTGTATTTTGGCCGTTAGCATCATCAAGTCAAGTCAGTTTTATTTATACAGCACCAAATCACAACCGAAGTTATCTCAGGTCTCTTTCCACATAGAGCATCTAGACCGAACTCTTTAATCTACAGAGACCCAACATTCCTCCATGAGCAGCAGCAGGAAAAACTCCCCTTTTAGAACCGGACTCTAGGTGGCGCCATCTGCCTCGACCGGTTGGGTTGAGAGAGAAAGAAAGAGAGACACAGAGAAGCATAATAACAACGATAGTAATAATAGAAATATGACTAATAATAATAATGACAGACGTGGGCATCAAGCAGTATCACGTCAGCTCGGCATCCCTGCAGCCACAGTCCACAGAAGCCCACTGTCCTTAACTAGGGGGTCCGCGACCCTGATCCAAAGCAACCTGTGAGATGAGAAAGCACAAAAACTCAGAGGAAGAAGCAAAGTTAGTGACATGCATTGAGGTTACATGAAACCATACAGATGGAGAGGAGGAGAGAGGAGCTCAGTGCATCATGGGAAGTCCCCCAGCAGTCTAGGCCTATAGCAGCATAACTAAGGGCTGATCCAAGGCGAGCCTGGTCGGCCCTAACTATAAGCTTTATCAAAAAGGAAAGTTTTAAGCCTACTCTTAAACATAGAGAGGGTGTCTGCACCCTGGACCCAATCTGGTAGATGGTTCCACAGGAGAGGAGCCTGATAGCTGAAGACTCTGCCTCCCATTCTACTTTTAAAGACTGTAGGGACCACCAGTAAGCTGCATACTGGGAGCGCAGTGTTCTAGTGGGATAATACGGTACTATGATCTCTTCAAGATATGATGGTGTCTGACCATTAAGGGCTTTGTAAGTTAGGAGAAGGATTTTAAATTCTATTCTAGATTTTACAGGAAGCCAATGTAGTGAAGCTAAAATGGGAGAAATGTGATCTCTTTTTCTAGTTTTAGTCAGAACACGTGCAGCTGCGTTCTGGACCAGCTGGAGAGTCTTTAGAGACTTGTTAGAGCAGCCTGATAATAAGGAATTGCAATAATCCAGCCTAGAAGTAACAAATGCGTGAACTAGTTTTTCTGCATCTTTTAGGGACAGGATGTGCCTGATTTTTGTGATATTACATAAGTGAAAAAAGGCAGTCCTTGAGATTTGATTTATGTGGGAGTTAAAGGACATATCCTGATCAAAGATAACTCCCAGATTCCTTATGGTGGTGCTGGAGGCCAGGGTAATGCCATCCAGAGTAGCTATATCATTAGATAATGTGTTTTGTAAGGTGTTTAGGGCCAAACACAATAACTTCAGATTTATCTGAGTTTAGTAGCAGAAAATTGCAGGTCATCCAGGTCTTTATGTCGTTAAGGCATGTTTGGAGTTTGTTTAACTGATTGGGTTCATCAGGCTTCATTGATAAACATAATTGGGTATCATCTGCTTAGCAATGAAAATTAGTGGAGTGTTTCCTAATAATATTACCTAAAGGAAGCATATACAAGGTGAATAGAATTGGTCCAAGTACAGAACCTTGTGGAACTCCGTGTCTAACTTTTGCCTTCACGGAGGATTCATCATTCACATGTACAAACTGAAATCGGTCTGATAAATAGGACTTAAACCAGCTTAATGCAGTTCCTTTAATGCCAATTAAATGTTCCAGTCTCTGCAAAAGGATTTGATGGTCAATTGTGTCGAATGCAGCACTAAGATCTAACAGGACAAGTATAGAGACAAATCCTTTGTCCGATGCAGTTAGGAGGTCATTAGTGACTTTCACCAGTGCTGTCTCTGTGCTATGATGCCTCTAAATCCTGACTGAAAATCCTCAAATAAACTCTCAAGGATCTTGGATAGAAATGGAAGGTTAGATATAGGTCTATAATTGGCTAAAACACCTGAATCAAGAGTAGGCTTCTTAAGAAGAGGTTTAATTACAGCTACTTTAAAGGACTGTGGTACATAGCCTGTTACTAAAGACAGATTGATCATATCTAGTAAAGAAGTGCTCACTAAGGGTAAGGCTTCCTTAAGCAGCCTAGTTGGGATGGGGTCTAGAGACAGGTTGATGGTTTAGCTGAACAAATCATTGAAGTTAGTTCAGACAAGTCTACTGGAGAAAAACAGTCCAAATATATGTCAGGATTTACTGCTGTTACTAAGGTTCCTGTGTTTGGGGAGAGAACGGTGCCTGTTGAGGGCAGGAGGTGGTTAATTTTGTATCTAATCATTAGAATTTTATCATTGAAGAAGCTCATGAAGTCATTTCTACTGAGAGCCATTGGAATACATGGATCAATAGAGTTATGACTCTTTGTCAGCCAAAGTGCTGGAAAGGAACCTAGGGCAGTTTTTATTCTCTTCTGTTAATGCTGAGTAATAGGCGGCTCTGGCATTACAGAGGGCCTTCCTATATGTTTTAACACTATCTTGCCAGACTAAGTGAGATTCTTCTAGTTTGGTGGAACACCAAATCCTTTCCAATTTTCATGATGTTTGCTTTAATTTGTGGGTTTGGGAGTTAAACCATGGAGCTAACCTCTTATGTTTTATTATCTTCCTTTTTAAAGGGCCGATGGAGTCGAGTGTTATTCTCAGTGAGCCTGCAGCACTATCAACAAGATTATCAGTTTGGGAGGAACTAAAGTTAACATAAGAGTCCTCTGTAGTATTGAGACATGGCATTGAGTTCAATACTGAATTAAATGTTGAAGGAAGTAGTAACTTTAACCTAAACCATGATCTCTCCCTAAACCTAACCAGACCTGAACCACAGCATCATTATTGTTGAAACAGTGATGTGTGACGGTCCTGGAAAGCACAGACAGATGTTGTCCTGCTGATTACTGCCGATAGGGGCGCCAGATTAGAAAACACTCCTATGCATAAAGTAAAATGAATCTCGCAATAAGTATAGAAGTTGTGTCTGACTGAAAGTAAAGATTTATTGAAGCATTAATGAAATGTGACAGTTTAATAAAGTCAGCAGAGCGTCTCTGTGGTTCAGTCAGTTCAGAGCCGGAGTCGCTTCATTTCCTCATGTGTTGGCAGACAGTTTGTCTCGAACACTTGGCTCAGTGTGAACACAGGACGAGGTGCTCTGAGCTCATTCCTGCTCTTATTGAACATATTACATCACCTGCTGCTTTCCTCATAAATATAGAGATGATTGTTCAGAGGATGCAGGGACATTTATGGTCACCCTGAGGCCCCAAACACATGAATACATCATGCACGGGTCATCTGAGAGGCTCTTCAGATTTACTTTATTCTTCTTATTGCTGTTGTTATTATTTAGCAGGAGTTTAAAGTTCCTGTCAGTGTACTGTTAGACTCACAGATCATGATGACTTCAGAGTCCTGCAGCGTTGTATAAAAATGTATTTTGGCCACAAAGCTCTTAAATGTAGAAGGAATGACTCACATCTGTGTCACAAACAAGCCTTCCATATCCGGATCAGATTACACTCTGCTGTCACTGTGAACACAGAGGTGGAAGAAGCACTGACCTCTTTAACTTAAGTAAAAGTAGAAATATCACAGTATAAAATACTTGTGCGCATTCAAAATGTCACTTAAGTGAAAGTACAGAAGTATTATCAGCTAAATTTTCTTAAAGAGTGGAATTAAAAGTACTTATTATGCAGAATGTCCCCACCCAGTTTGACATTTCATGTGGATTTTTGACACAGATCAACAGAAACTCTTTAATGTCAAAGTAAAAGAAACAAATATATCTCTGCAAATTATATAAATAAATGGTCAAACTTAAAGTCCTCCAATTTATCATTAATAATCAGTTTAGGGTTAGGGGTTAGGGTCAGGGTTAGGGTTAGGGGTTAGGGTTAGGGTTAGGGTCAGGGTTAGGGGTTAGGGTCAGGGTTAGGGTCAGGGTTAGGGTTAGGGTCAGGGTTAGGGTTAGGGGTTAGGGTCAGGGTTAGGGTTAGGGTCAGGGTCAGGGTTAGGGGTTAGGGTCAGGGTTAGGGTTAGGGGTTAGGGTCAGGGTTAGGGGTTAGGGTCAGGGTTAGGGTCAGGGGTTAGGACACAGTTAACAGTTAATAAATTGTTTATAACTCACTATATAAGCAGATAAAAGTTGTGGTAAACAGTGGAAGAAGTATTGAGATCTTTAGAAATACCACAGTATAAAATACACGTTTACTTTTACAAGTAAAAGTCCTGCATTAAGACAGAATGAATGAATGAATGAATGAATGAATGAATGAAATGTTATTATTGTGTCGTGTATATAACTGCATGTCCAGCTCATGTCTCCATCTTATAGCTCTGTTCTGTGTGGAGTCTGTAGTCCTGCAGTGTAGTTCACGATGGAGGAAACATCATAGAGTTTGGTTTATGTAGAAGATCATTACACACTTTCAGTTTGTTAATAACTGATCCCAAAGCTCTCGCAGCAGAGTCAGCGAGGGACCCAAGTCCAACCTCACAGGTCATAAATTCATCCAGAAAGAAACCCAAGTATTTATCTGCACTAACATATTCCAAACCAACTGAGCCTAAACTAATTCTTTGTGTACTTCTTTGCATACTTTCCTTTCTGAAATGTTTTATTTGTGTTTTGCTCTGATTTATTGCTAATCTCCACTCATAACACCAGAGATGAACCGCAGTGATTCTACGCTGTAGGTCAGTGGTGAGCAAACAGCAGGAGGGTTCTGGGTTCGAACCCGCGGGCCTGTGTGGGTTCTCTCTGGTACTCCAGCTTCTTCCCACAGGTTAGGAAGCTAATTAGTGACTGTAAATTACCTGTAAGTGTGAATGATTGTGTGTTTGCCTTTGGTGATTCTAGTTCTAATAATAGTTGATACTGAACGTATATGATCAATACAGACTGAATCCATTCTGCTCATTGACAAGATACTGTGTAAGCCAGTTGTTCAGTAGTTTGTAAGCTGATGCCTCTATTGATGGGATTATATCAAGTTCAAAACACATCTGAAAAGATAAAATAAGACATGTAAGAGATGTTAAAGCTTCATTCAGTTCCAGACGCCTTATTTACTTTGTCTGCAGCTCTTTAAACTTCTTCCACAGTGATGTCGAGGTTCAGAGATGTATGTGGGTTATTTCCTGGTGTATTCACAGCCATCACTTTATAGCACAAATATCATTTAAGAACACATCAATCTGCAGAGTCTTTCTCCTGTTTACTGAGCGCTACCTGCCACTGTTATCTAGTATCATTTCCATCAGGGTTCTCTTTGATTTCTTAGTATTTATTTATATAAAACTGTTGTGGGATGTTTCTTTGTAATCGATCCAGCTGTGATGTTGCTCCTCGTCTGAACTGCCTTTTGTGGATCCGTATACTCTTACAGAAATAAACTGCTCAGTGGTTCCTCACATTATATTTCAGTTCTGCTCATTTCCCTACACATTATATCACCAATTATCAATATTAATTTGTGTTTCTCACATCCTTATAATTGACTAATAAGACAACAGACGACTTGGGTTGTCTGTAGTTATCTGTATTTTTTCTTCCAGGTTGGTACTTTCCTGAATTTCTTTAACTGACCTCCTGAGCTCAGCGTTCAGGGATCCGTACATGTTGTCCTTCTTTGTTTACAGTGTTGTCCTTCTTTGTTTACAGTGGCTTCATCTCCTTCAGCAACACGTTTGTTTCTTTTCCTTCATCCTCCGTGTTCATTGATTTTGCCACCATGGCAGCTATTTATCACGTCGCTTTGACGTTTGTTTAGTAAATTATTTATCTCGCTTTGTAAATGTTTATCCACCAGAATTCCATTTGAAACTTTCCTTCTTTGTTGTGGTTTATGAGTTTTGACTACATTTATTCACAGACACAAGCGCACACATGGTGCTGTGGTCTTGGTCAGTATTTATTATAACTTCTCCGATGAAGACACATTTTATATTATTACAGCTGTATATGCTATATTGTCATTGATTATCTGTTTGTACAGCAGCAAACACTTTAGTTATTGATTAATACATTAATACACACTAATATCTACTGACAGCTGCATTATAGAGTTAACCATGTATTAACTGTTTATAGACTGATAATTGATACATTACAGTGTGAACCAGTTATTATCTATACTGTTATAATTTATGTATAATTTAATCTTTAACCCTTTCCACTCAGCCCTGGTTCCCAACATTACCAGTGTTCATTTCAGTCCAATGTTTCAGTTCATCTGTTCATTTATCAGTGAAGTTACACAAATATTAGAAAAGAAAAGTTTAAGTTTGTGTTTCATGATGTTGTGTTTTGTTGCTTCAGTCCTGCTGTGTTTTCAGTGTGTGATGTTGGAGCAGATCGATCAGGTGTTCAGGTGTTCTGTAGGAAAGGTAAAACTGTTCTGTAGTAAATGATCTTCCGTTAAACTTGGTGTCCTCGTGGCTGATCAGAGATAAATTGTGTTTGTCAGCAGTAACACAGAAATTCTACATTAATGTTGTTCTGTGTGTCACCTGAGCAGGTGAGGCTGATGCAGCATTTATGTCATATGGGACGGATGGGAAAGATGAAAAAGATTTCCATGTTCACAACTTGCAAGCATTGAATGGGAGTTGTTCCCATAGTAACCCCGTTAAAAAGATGTTTCAGGTGTTTGTGTACCACGGATCAGTCTCTTCTGGTTTATGTCTTTATAGTTATTGATGTTTTTATAGAGATATATAGTGTATATGTCTCTCTCTATATATATATGTTTTTATAGATCTTCTGGTTTATATTTCGCTTCCTGCCGTGTCTTTACTTTACTTAGTTACAGGTTAACGTGTCTGTGTGAGTCGTTTATTTCTCTTCAGTTCAGCTGGGAGGAAAAGAAATTCAGGTTCCACCGAGATTTGAACTCGGATCGCTGGATTCAGAGTCCAGAGTGCTAACCATTACACCATGGAACCATGTGACTGTTGGGGGCGGGATTCATTATATTTAACTGTATACACTGATATATTTAGTGATGTTTTCAGTGGATTATAATATAAAATCCAACCGACACGAGCCATTTGGAGGATTAAATCCGCTTCCGGTAAGAACCGATTCTGTATTTGAAACCGGTTTGGTCTGACGTCACATCATCCCGAAGCTACAGTTACAGAAGAAAATAAAACGTTTAGTTCAGAAGTTAAACTAACGAGCTGTTTGATTAGGAACCATCTCCGCCATCTTCGTTAACGTCACACGGTATTAACGTTACGTAACGTAACGTTAGTATCACTAAAGAAACACGATCAACGTAAAGTTAACGTTCATTTAGTTAAAGTTCAGAGATTCTGAAAGGATCATTTTTATCATATGAAGGAAATTCTTTCGGCCTTCGGATAACAGCTGTTGTATGTTGTACAGCTTCAGTCACAGAGAAGAGTTCCTTCAGTACAGACTGCTGGGATTCCTCCAGTCCAGTGAACATTGTTTTACTGTAAGTTAACTTTCAGAAACATGTCCAGTACAACATGTTGATGGTTTACACTGAATGTCAGCTGTGAGTAATCAGATCCTTTACTCAAGTAAAAGTAAAAAGACTGCAATGTAAAAATACTATGTTACAAGTATTATCAGATAAATGTAGTTAAAGTATTAAAAGTAAAATAAATTCGTCCCTTGTGACTCACATAGTAAATTATTAAATAAAGTACATTGTTGATACTGATGCAGCATTTCACTGTTACAGATGGTTGAGGTGGAGCCAGTTTGAACCTCTGCAGCTGACGGTCCCGCCTCCCGCCACCAGGTGTCAGTGTAACACAACAAACAGTCACCTGACGGCAGACAGGTGTAAAACAAAAAACAGTTACCTGACGGCAGACAGGTGTAACAACAAACAGTTACCTGACGGCAGACAGGTGTAAAACAACAAACAGTCACCTGACGGCAGACAGGTGTAACAACAAACAGTTACCTGACAGCAGACAGGTGTAACACAACAAACAGTCACCTGAAGGCAGACAGGTGTAACAACAAACAGTTACCTGACAGCAGACAGGTGTAACACAACAAACAGTCACCTGACGGCAGACAGGTGTAAAACAACAAACAGTTACCTGACGGCAGACAGGTGTAAAACAACAAACAGTCACCTGACGGCAGACAGGTGTAACAACAAACAGTCACCTGACGGCAGACAGGTGTAAAACAACAAACAGTTACCTGACGGCAGACAGGTGTAAAACAACAAACAGTTACCTGACGGCAGACAGGTGTAAAACAACAAACAGTTACCTGACGGCAGACAGGTGTAAAACAACAAACAGTTACCTGACGGCAGACAGGTGTAACACAACAAACAGTCACCTGACGGCAGACAGGTGTAACAACAAACAGTTACCTGACGGCAGACAGGTGTAACAACAAACAGTTACCTGACGGCAGACAGGTGTAACAACAAACAGTTACCTGACGGCAGACAGGTGTAAAACAACAAACAGTCACCTGACGGCAGACAGGTGTAACAACAAACAGTTACCTGACGGCAGACAGGTGTAACAACAAACAGTTACCTGATGGCAGACAGGTGTAACAACAAACAGTTACCTGACGGCAGACAGGTGTAACACAACAAACAGTCACCTGACGGCAGACAGGTGTAACAACAAACAGTTACCTGACGGCAGACAGGTGTAACAACAAACAGTCACCTGACGGCAGACAGGTGTAACAACAAACAGTTACCTGACGGCAGACAGGTGTAACACAACAAACAGTCACCTGACGGCAGACAGGTGTAACAACAAACAGTCACCTGACGGCAGACAGGTGTAACACAACAAACAGTTACCTGACAGCAGACAGGTGTAACACAACAAACAGTTACCTGACGGCAGACAGGTGTAACAACAAACAGTTACCTGACAGCAGACAGGTGTAACAACAAACAGTTAACTGACGGCAGACAGGTGTAACAACAAACAGTTACCTGACAGCAGACAGGTGTAAAACAGCAAACAGTTACCTGACGGCAGACAGGTGTAACAACAAACAGTTACCTGACAGCAGACAGGTGTAACAACAAACAGTTAACTGACGGCAGACAGGTGTAACAACAAACAGTTACCTGACGGCAGACAGGTGTAAAACAGCAAACAGTTACCTGACGGCAGACAGGTGTAACAACAAACAGTTACCTGACGGCAGACAGGTGTAAAACAACAAACAGTTACCTGACAGCAGACAGGTGTAACAACAAACAGTTAACTGACGGCAGACAGGTGTAACAACAAACAGTTACCTGACGGCAGACAGGTGTAAAACAACAAACAGTTACCTGACGGCAGACAGGTGTAAAACAACAAACAGTCACCTGACGGCAGACAGGTGTAACAACAAACAGTCACCTGACGGCAGACAGGTGTAACAACAAACAGTTACCTGACGGCAGACAGGTGGATCGACCTGTTTGAAGGAACATTTTTATTACTGAAACATCGTCAAAAGGACAAACTAATCAGAAATGGAAGAGACGTTAAGACATAACAATTTTATGTTTTTAATTTTATTATGAAGCATTTATTTATTTATAACACAAATATGAATGTTAATATTAATAACAATGATTAAATTAGATAAAACAGCTTTATTAATCACCAATGGAGAAACTTATTTGCCATCAAATCAACATACAAACAACAAACAACACAGACTCTGTATCACACAACACAACTAATAAATAACAGGTTTGATAATCAGCTGAAAGCTGCTGTGGATCTGGACCACATCTAAAAGTCTTCATGAAAAAATCATAATAATGTTATTATGTGTTTTCTTTATATCTTATTTACTAAAAAATATATTTATGTATATATGTAATATTTATTATTTATTTATTCTAACATTTATTTTAATACTAGTATTGATATAATTGAACTACACATTTCTCATGTTGCTTCATCAGAGCGAATGTGATGAATCTGATGAAGCAACATGAGAAACACTAAGTTAAATCCTTTTGTTTTAATGAAATAATGTCAGTATGACGCACTGCTTCAGTTATTATTATTTATTTAATCTAACATTTATTTAAATACAAATATTTATATTACTATGTTTTTTCTTTTAATCTATTTAGCTAGAATATATGTATTTATTTATTTGCAGTTATTCTTATTTGTGTTCATTCACCACACGTTCTGTTTATGTTTCCTTTATGTTGAAACTTTCTGCTAATTCTATTTTTAATCTTAAATCTGCTGCTGCCGTTCTGTTTTCAAAGCATTCTTTCTGTGAATTGTTAAATATTACACACATTTCTGTCTTCTTTACCGTCTTCTGAATGTACTTTACATTAATGTATCTGAATCTTTTTCAATTTCAATTTGACATTTGGGGCACAAGAATTATTTAGAAGGCCGAAGAAAAGAAAAAGAAACTAAATCTAGTGAACTATCATCGTCTCCCTCATATTTTATGTCATTCTTTCCGATATTTAATGTGATGAATATAAAATCTTGCTCATTTTCCACAAAGGTGGGAAATAAAAGAAACCAACAACCAAAACCGCCACAACACTTGTGTGTGTCAGAGCTGAGATTAAAACCTGCAGCAGAAGAAACTCGCAGACTTCCGCCATGTTTTATATAAACACAGACGGCAGAAGAAAGTGGCTGATATTAGATTCATGTGTAACTGAAGCTGAGGATCCATGCAGGAAGCTTCCAGGTGACGATCCAGCAGACAGTAACGACATCGATCTGCCTGAAGTGACGGAAACATGAGAGGCAGAAGCACTTTAACAGGCGTCAGCTCTGCAGCTCAGACATCCATCAACAGTCAGTCAGAAAGACTTCTGTTTGTCTCTGAGACAACAGGTTTTATCTGAATCTTAATTTGAGCTTGATGTAGTTAAAGTATTGCAGTAAAAGTACATAAGTATTATGAGCTTGATGTAGTTAAAGTATTGCAGTAAAAGTACATAAGTATTATGAGCTTGATGTAGTTAAAGTATTGCAGTAAAAGTACATAAGTATTATGAGCTTGATGTAGTTAAAGTATTGCAGTAAAAGTAGTGGTTTGGTCCCTCTGACTGATATATTATTATATATGACATCATTAGATTATTAATAGTGAAGCATCAGTGTTAGAGCAGCATGTTACTGTTGTAGCTGCTGGAGGTGGAGCTAGTTTACACTACTTTATATACAGTTAGCTAGTTTAGTCCAGTGGTTCCCAACCTAGGGGTCGGGCCCCTCCAAAGGGTCAGCAGATAAATCTGAGGGGTGGTGAGATGATTAATGGGAGAGGAAAGAAGAAAAAACAAAGTTCTGATACACAAATCTGTTTTCAGTTTTTGGACTTTTTCTCTAATCTTTGATTTTTGCTGAAATATTGGATCATTTGAACATTTATTGAAATGAAAGCATGTGAGAAGTTTAGAGGGAAAAATCACTATTTGGTGGAGCTGTTAACAACTCATAGACATGTGAAATGTGACCCCGACTACACACTGCTTTTTGTAAGACGTCAAAAGCCAAAAAGGTTGGAAACCACTGGTTTCATCTTTAACAATGTGTTGTATTTTAAAAGCTTGTTATATTATCCATTGTGTCAAATCTTCATCTGAAAAGTAACTAAAGCTGTCAAATAAATGTAGTGGAGTAGAAAGTACAATATTTCCCTCTGAAATGTAGTGGAGTGAAAGTATAAAGTAAGGAGTTTTTAGTAAAATGTACCTTTATTATTATTAGAGAAGTGAAGTGATTTTTAGGACAGAAAATGTGGAATATGAGATAAATAATTTGGTTCATGATGTCCAGTTTATATAAAGATTTATGTTCTTTTGTGACACTGCAACTGTATATTTATTGTTTTATAATCCCAAAGCTGGATTGATCTCGTATTGGGCCCAAGCGGCAACCTCCAGGGCTGAAAAGTGAAGCCAATGCGGAAGCGCCAAAAACCTGCATTCCATCTAACGGCCAGCAGGGGGCGACTCCGCTGGCTGCAAAAAGAAGTCAGATTGTATTGAAGTCTATGAGAAAATGAGCCTACTTCTCTCTTGATTTATTACCTTAGTAAACTGTTTCCTAATGAGTTTATGATCTCAGTTGGTAGCTTCAAGTCTTCCTCAATACAGCATGATGTTCATTTTGTAAATTATGGTCCCATTTAATTTAAATTTGACAATAAAGCAGCGTATGCTTTAGGGCGTGGCTACATTGTAATTGAAGAGGCGCTACCACGGCGACAACATCGCTTATGTAACATAACCATAGGTCTAGCTGCTGCTATTCCACAGTGTGTTTTCAGTTCACTAAAGTTAATTGAACATTGTGAATTGCCTACAAAAAAGTCTTGTTCAGTGTTTGGTTTTAATAAAAGACCCATTAATGAGTCGGATGATCAGTTTTTCCAGTGAGTGCAAATTGTTTTAACGGTTTTAGGCCTGCATTAGCATTAGCATGCTCACTGTTAACCATAGATTGTAAATGCACTGTGCTAATAGAACTAGCAGCTAGCGCTACAGTCAGCGCAACCCTCCCGTCCAAATATGGTCACTTCTGGCTCCAAAAATCAAACATGGCGACAGCCAAATCCAAGATGGCGATCGTCAAATAGCTATACTCGAGGCTTCAAATCGACAGTTCGCAAACCATTGGGTGACGTCACGGTGACCACGTCCATATTTTTTACAGTCTATGATATTGACCCCCTACTATACACAGTAATACTCTATTACATGATTAATCAATTGACAAAAAATTACACAGCAACACTTTTCTCTTTGTTCCTTCAGTTGGATGTTGTTCTCTGTGCAGAGTTTGTTTTCACATTCATCTGCTGAAGGAGGAGATGATGATTTGGGGATTTTTAAGTCGTAATTATGCTTTTTTTACTGTATAAAACATATCAGGCACACTGTATCTAGTGCAGTAGGGGCAGCTCTTGTTAAGGTAAATAATGACCTTCTGCTGACTGCTGACAGGTAACTGCTCGATTTTAGTTCTTTTAGATTTAAGTGCCGTATTTGAGACAGTCGACCACGGGATCCTCTTACATCGCTTGGAAACTTGGGTAGGACTCAAGGGCTCAGCTCTCAGCTTATTACATTCATACCTCTCCAACAGAACTTTTTCCGTTGCTCTGGGTAACTCTACTTCCTCGATGGCCCGGTCGAGTTGTGGTGTCCCCCAGGGTTCTGGTCTTGGCCCCCTCTGTTCTCTACATACATGTTGCCTCTCAGCCATGTTATTCAGAGGCATGACGTGCTTTACGCTCAGTTATATTCGACATCGAAACCCACAGATCCCAGCAGCCAAACAAATCTTACAACTTGCCTTTCTGGTATTAAATCTTGGACGTCCCAACGCTTCCTTAAATTTAAGGATGATAAGTCTGATGTCATTCTGTTCAGTCTCCCAAACTTCATCAGCTCTTTTGGTGCTAATCTGGGTGATCTGATGAGTAATATTAAGCAGGCTGTGAGGAATCTAGCGGTAATATTTGATGCTGATCTCTGTTTGACTATCAAGACAAAAATGTTGGCAATTCCTGTTTCTTCCAGCTCGAGATAATCTCTAAAAGTTGCTCATTTTTAGCAGTTGTTGATTTACAAAAAGTTGTACATGCTCTCATCTGTTCTCAGCTTGATTATTGCCTCAAACTTTACTCAGGTGTCAGCCAACCATCTCTAACTGGTACAAAACGCAGCTGCTTCACTTATTACTGGGAAGAAGCATGATCACATGACCTCCCTGCTCGCCTCCCTCCACTGGCTCCCTGTTAAATTACGCATTGAGTTTAAAATCTTATTGCTCACTTTTAAGGCCTTAAATGGCCTTGCATACATTTCTGATTATTGACCTGGTATGAGTCCTCTCAGCCATTGAGATCCTCGGATGGTGACTCCCAGCTCACGGTTGGTGAATGATGGTGATCAGACTTTTGCTATCAAAGCTCCCACACTACGGAGCTCTCTGCCTCCTGAACTCACACACACTAAGTCTTTAGCTTCTTTTAAATCTCTTCTTGAAACTTTTCTCTCTGTAAAAGCTTTTGGAAATGTTTGATATTATATTTATATGTATTTTTGTATGTCGTCATACTTGTGTGGAGACGATCTTTAAAAAAAACCAACAGCTGGTTGCAGCCTTACAGTCCTATGATGGAATAATATAAGATGCCCCTCGGTTTGATAAATCACAACTTAACAACTCATGAGCTCAATAGAAACTATTAAATAGTAGAAACTATTAAAGGTATAATATGTAATTATTCCACATTAAAATGTCTAAAAACAACTAGACCTATGTTATATATGTTGTTGAGTTGTGTACTTACATTATCCCAAATGTTTCCAACGATTTTCAAACCCAGAGAAATCTGTAATTTAATCAAAGTAACGGACCGTTTCATTTGGTCGCCTGTCGATGGCGTCATACCTCCTCTACCAAAGAGTAAACACGCACCAGATGCATACGGCGGCGCTGTGTTTGTCCGCTACAATGGCGTCTACCAAAGAGTAACTTACACACATACAAGATAATACATCGGCGTTGTGGTTGTTCCGCACAAACTGTTATAAATGGACTTTTATTCAGTTTTAAGTCACATTTTCATGATAAATTTAGGTGGTTTTTAACTATATCTTTTAGCCGGAAGAAGGATTTTAGTCATCGGACGTCTGGATCTTAAGTTATCAGAGAAATAAACCGAACAAGTGTTAGCAGCAGCTCGGCTAACAGCTCGTACCGGACGTCCGGTGGTCGCCGTACATCGTCGGAGAAACACTGATTTTTTAAGTGAAACAGCTTTATTCAGTGTTTTTACCTGTAATCTCCGGGTCCGTTTGTTCTGGAGAGGAGGAGACCTCTGCGGGTAAAAACATCCTGAATGATGAACACTGGAGTAATCCTATCCCGGCGATGCTGGTTATTTAACAACGAAGACAACAACTCCCATGATCCCTTGCTACTTCACACGGTCATCACACTCCGTCTGTTGTTATTGTTTTGATTGAGACGCCTAGCGGCTGAAATTACATGTTGTGTGTATAAAGTCTTCAAACAGAGTCCCTCTTCAGGACCAGGACCAGCAGATGGAGGATGGAGGACCTGTCAGACTGGACTTCACTGCTGCTAATTCAGAACTAATTAGTGATTGATCAGATGATGTGGAGTTGATCTTTGTCTTGTGTTTGACACACAAATAAATAAAAGAAGGCTGTTTTTATAGTGAATCTCATGATCATCTGAAGACATTTGAAAGAAAAGCTCAGAACGGAAGCTGAAGCGTCCTGTTCCTCAGAGTCGGCCTAATGTTCTGGATCTGATGGCTTTTCTTTTGTAAGAAGCTTCACGGAGCAGCAAAGCAACAGAGAAAAATCTTTTATTTCATTCTGGCCCGAAAACATTTTCTGTTGAACGAGTGACAGCTGTTATATCAAGTTTATCAGAGACAAAGTTTACAGGTGAGATGACAGAGAGCCCTTCCATCAACTGAACTACAGTTTACTATGATTGTCATTATGCACCAGTACACTTCACTAAACCACATGTACAAATAAACAACAGCTAGAAGCAATTTACAACATGCGCTCCATGAAGAAAGATTGCATAGCTCTTGACTGTTTTGCCCTTTAAAACTGTGCTTTTTTTTTAAAAAATCCTGTCAGTGATCTGGCCTTTCTGCAAAGCACTGAAGTCAGAAAAGCCCTGATCTGTTTCCTCTGCAGCGTCGTCCTCGTTCGTGCAGGACAGACCGAAATCAGCCCCGGTGCAGAAACACTCTCTTGATATAAAATCAGCCTCGTCTTGGTTTATCGCTCCTGAACATCCACCTCCAAACAGCTCAGGTTTAACTGAGGAGAAAGGTATCATGCAGTCTCTCTCTCTGAAATGTCCCCGCTGTCACTTTTGTAAGACGCAAATTTGGCCCAAAAAAAAAACAGCCTGTGCTTCTGAGTCCAGAGGAGACTCTGTCAGGTCTCAGGTTCTGCCGGAGAGGAAGACTCTCCACCGGCGATAGAAAGGACAGGCACTGTGTCGAGGTGGGACTGAGGTTCAGGTGGAGGTGGAGTCTGGAGGATGAACACCGTCGGATCAGGAAGCGGGTCAAAGTGAGACATCTTTCCTCGGCAGGATCTCAGCTGCTGCTGTGACGGTGGCGTCTCATATTCGTATGTGGAAGTTACTGCAGACAAGACAAACAACACAGAAAGAAGAGATTTATTTATTATAATACTGTAAAATCTCAGGCTGGTCCCCTCAAAAGTAACTGCTGAGGGAAATAAAGAATCAATAATCTGGCCGATGAAGGGTGGATCCATATCTGTGATTGGTTGTTGCTTCATGTGATCAGTTGACAGTTTTTACTTGTCGTTTTTTACAAGTTTAATAAATTTGACTTTCATCTGAGAGCTTTTCCTGATTTTAATTGAGTTTCTTATTTTCTTTTATTTCAGTTTAATTTCTGTTTCTTTGATCTGACGTTACTGGAACTGGTTTCATCTGTTTTATCATAAAATGTAATGACTTTATAATTTGTCGATTTCTACAGAAAGTCCCTCGAACAAACACAGGTGCTTCCCTCTTCTTACCCTCCACAGACTGTAAAAAACATCTATTTATCTATTTAAAGTGCACAGTTCCTGAATAAATACAATAAAAGTACTTTTAAACAAGAAAATAAATGACATGACTCTCTTTTAGCTGTTTTTACTCTCTACCAACTCCTGGGGGAAATATCTGGCTCTTTAGCTGCTAAATGCTCCACTATGTTCACCAGCTAGTCTACAGCTAACTGTGAGCAGGTAGTGTTCAGCGGCTTTTTACAGCTTTTTCTCTCTGAAAACGACGCTATGAGACGCTGAGAGTGAACCAGAACAGTAAAGTTGCAGCCGGACAGTAAACAACGAGCTGAAACTCACTATAAAGCTCCGTAAAGCCGAGAGGAGCTGCAGAGTCTCTGGAGGTTCATCACTACACGCGGCTCATAGTGATGAACCTGAACAAAATGGTTCAGGATGTGAATGAAGATCTTGATGCCAAAGCTGCAGCGAACGATTATTTTCATTATTGACTCATCTGCGGATAATTTTTCTCAATTCATAATTTGTCTATAAAATGTCAGAAAATAGTGAAAATATCTGTCATGATACCATAAAGCACAAGGTTTCACAAAAAAAAGATTTTCAGTTTAAAAGCTGCAAAAACTCACAATCCAGATGCTGGACGTAAGAAAAATTAGATTTTTTCTTGCTTGGAAAATAACTTAAATAATGAATCAAGTATCGTTGCAGCTCTACTTGATGACATCAACATGTATTACAGCCTGCGCCTTAAATAAGCTGAATTAAAAGGTTTGTCTGTCAGTTTTATCTTTCTCGTGTCTCTCAGGTTCTGTTGTGTTAGATGTGACTGTTTATTACTTTGTTCTGTTGTACGCTGCTGTTTTGGCCAATTCTGAAGAGACTTCCTGGTTAAATAAATGAATTCACATCATAAAAATCTAATAAAACAATCGTTATGAAGCAAGCGTTCAGATGACGGATTCAAAAAGAAGGTTTGGATTTAGGATAAAATAAGATTTGAAATGCAGGCGAGGAATAAAGGATGAAAGAAAGTTTGTGTAAAAGTTAAAATAACAATCTGAATAGTTCAGTGAAGGAGAGAAAATACCTCAGGAAGTCCGGAGCCTTGGAGATCATGTTCTCGAAGTCGGAGAAGGAGAGCTTGTTGTCTCCGTCGAGGTCGGCCTCCTCGATGGCTTTATCACACACCAGCGTCACCTCCTCCGCCGTCAGCTCGCCTTTGGTCAGCTTGTTCAGGGTCTTCTGCAGGTCCTCCTTACAGATGAAGCTGTCCCTGTTGAAGTCTGGAGCAGAACCAGCAGAACCAGCAGAACGTTTCATTGTACTGTCATGTTACAGACGCTTCACACACAAACAGAATCCACACGACAAACTCGTTACCGTAAATCTTGAAGGCGTGAATGGTCTTCAGCTCTCTGGGGGAAGTTTCACAGAGTGCAGAAAACATGTCGACAAAGTCGTTGAAGCTCAGGTTCCCCTGACCGTCCTCCGAGAACGTCTCCACGATCCTGTCTCGGAACGGGTTCTCCTGTCAGGGAACCGTTACTTTAGTTTAGTTATTTACACTAATTAGACACAGACTCCTGCTCTGGTATCAGCTGATTAGAGGCAGTTCTCTTAGTTAACGAATCAGCTGCTCCTCTTCCCATCATCCAGATCCCAGTATTCCCATATTCATCACCAGCACCAGTGTCTTGACTCCATCAGGTATCCTGCTCGCCTTCACTTCCCCCTTATAAGTATGACATCATGATGGGGTCTAATCGCCAAAGACTTCTCACTTTTCCATCCTATTATGTATGTTCAGTAAAATAATTGTCACTTATAAAGTTTACATAACAGATCATGTGATATGACGTAATGCTTCAAACAGCATCAGGACCTGACAGCGAGCTTATTTCACAAGTTTAGTTTATTTAACTTTAGTTTAGTTTAGTTTAATTATTTTAGTTTAGTTTGTGTAACCATGGTGACTGGACACACTAACCTGTAACCATGGTAAGTGCACACAACACTAAACTGTAACCATGGCAACTGAACAAAGATGGAGACAGCTGGAGCCTCAAAGTATTTAGAAGACATCAAAAAGAAAAACGAGACTGAAATGTGTTCTTGTGACTAAAACTGACAGAAATCTCAAACATTCCCCTCAAACACCGACACCACGTCCACCTGTACGCAGGTGCAGGTGAGGACTGACCTTCAGCTCAGGCATGGTGACGATCAGCGTCAGAGGAACTTTGATGTCCGGATTGTTGGTGTAATCCAGCGGCACTAAATGTGGAGCCAGCTCACGATATCTGCCATGTAACCTGCAACACAGCACAGGACACCAGACACAATATCATTGATATTTACTGAGTTGCAATTATCTATCGTCCTCACAGATCTACATCAGATTTTATCAGCCATAGTTATTACTGATGCCCACCGCCCCAACCATGCTGTTTTATAAAGTTTTAAAGTCCGTCTCTCTAAATGAACCTATAATCACCGTGTTACACCTCAAACACTCCACAAGTCCTGCAGATATAATGATCCCTAAATTCCTCTGTGATGTTCTGGATGTGACTGCCCCTTGGCTGGTCTCAATAATTAACAGTTCTTTATCCCCTGGCTGCATCCCAGAATATTTGAAGACGGCTTGTGTGCAACCACTCATTAAAAATCCAGCCTCGATCCATCAGAAAGCAGCAATTTACAGACCAATTTCAAAATTACCTTTTATTGCAAAACTCCTTGAGAAGACGGTGTCCCTACAACTCCTCGAAGCATTGAGACAAAACAGCATTTTTGAAAATTTTCATTCAGGCTTTAAACAGCATCACAGCACTGAGACCGTGCTTATTAGAGTCACAAATGATCTTTTAAGAACGGATGATTCTGGTGAATGTTCCACTCATGTCTTAAGTGCAGCTTTTCATACAGTTGACCCACAGTTGAGAGGCTTCATCACTGTGTTGATAAATCTGAGACGGCTTTGAGGTGGTTTTGTTCTCACACCATGTCCTAACAGTAAGCAAGCGTCCGACTATTGCATCACATCGCATAACATCAAACACTTTCTGTCCACGCTGAATCTATTAAATATGCACTTCTGTTATGTCATGTAAACAAACCACATATCTATCAGCCGTGTGCTCAACATCAGACTAACCACCCAAGTAAAAGATGGGTGAGCACTCGATATCCTACGTTTGTACTTTTTAAACAGTAAACACATTTTATTTTGTGATATTTACTGGAAATTAAACAATATAGCCAACAGCAACTTAACCAGAAACTTCCAGCTCCCTGGTGATCTCCCTGCAGCCAGCTGCTACCATTCCAATACAAAACATAGTAATCAAACTGATTTTGTCGCTGACACTCACTCGTATATCATTCAGTTAAGACAGTGTTATTTAACAAATTGGAAAGTTTTGGTTTGGTCCCTCAGGGGTCGATACTGGGACCGATATTATTTTTGCTGAATATGCTCCCACTTGGCCAGATTACACATAGACATGAAATTTGATTCAACCGCTACGCTGATGACACACTGTTGTATCTCCCAGTAAAGCCTACCGAGATTTCAAACCTCTCCAATCTTACAAATTGTCTAGCAAATATTAAAAACAGATGTCAGCAACGACCTGCCTGATGAACTCTGGCTCGCTACATCAGTGTCTTCTTTGAAATCACTTTTCAAGACTTATTTTTATCGAGACGCTTTCTTATCAATTTTCTCTTCTTTTATGTTTATTTTCACTCTCAACTATTGTGTTATACTGTGCTTTATTCTTGACATTGTACTTAAGTCTTGCACTGCTCTGTTTTAAGTTTTAATTCACCCGTTGTCTTTACATTTTATCCTTGGTGTTTTATGTTTTTTCATCCATTGTTTTTAAGTTTTCTTCCTCTTGTATTTCTTACACCTGCCTCTTTATTCATACATGACTTTGTATTTTATTGCTGTGTTTTATGGTTGTAAAGCACTTTGAAATGCCGGTTTTGATAAGTGCTATACAAATAAACTTTATTATTATATTATTATTTCACAGATCCCTTGCAATTACACCAGGGACCACTATGGGTCTGCAGACCCCCCAGTTGAGAAACAATGCAGTATAGCCTCAGAATATAAAAATACACCTGAAATGCAAAATATGTGTCCTTTAAATACCACTGTTGGTATGAAGCACTGGATGGTTTGAAATATATTTCTGATCTGCTGCTCCGTTATGAACCATCCAGACCTCTCAGGTGGTCTGAGGCAGATCTGCTTTCTGTCCCCAGAGTCCAAACTAAACCTGGAGAAGAAGAAACTCTGAGAAAACTGCAGGTCTGCTGCTACTCTCAGTTCTTAACTGCACTATAAACTATATTGTCCTGTTTTATCTGTCTTATTCTATTTTAGCTTACTTTTATTTTCTATTAAACTCCTTTTAAATCATATTTAGTGTGTCTTTTTATGTTTTATGTAAAACACTTTGAATTGAGATGTGTTTTGAACATCAGAAAATGTCCTGCAGTGAATGGCAGGCTCCTACCTCTCTGTATTGATTAGTTCATCTATAACCGAGTGTGAACCTGAAGGCAGCCCAGAGGAGGAATCAGAAGTGTGATAAATGTGGAGAGAATCACCTGAAGCAGCAGCTCTCACAGCCAGCGTTCATTATATAACCATGAGTGTTAATAGCTGCCATAAATCTGCTGCAGTCACAGCAGAGCAGCTGAAATAACTGCGACCCGCCAAACGCTGCAGCTGCACTAATGAGCGCAGCCAGAAACATCAGCAGACACAGTTTTAATTGTTGGCGGAGAGATTTCAGACTGTAAGTCATCTGCTGCAGCTCAGTGCCGTCACACAGACGGAGACACTGACAGCAGATTTACAGCAAGAGGATCTGATGAAACTACAAACACAGTGCTGGAAAGTCACTGAGTACATTTACTCAAGTACAACTTTGAGGTACTTGAACTTTACTTGAGTATTGCAAAGTATAGAACCAAATAGGTATATGAAATAAGACTTTTACTGCTCTCATTTATCTGACAGCTGTTGTTACTTTTCAGTTTCAAAATTTAAATAAACTAACATGATCCAGCCGGTACAAACAGTGAACATTTACCTGCACTAATGCAATCACAAACACATACAAATACACAATAGTAATCAAAAATGGGGTCTATGGAGGAATGTATACTGCTGTGCTTACTACTGATTCACTCGCAGAGGACAGACAGACATTTCCTGTCTGAATGACGAGATGACAAAGTTTAACTGGAACTTCGTTGAACTGGTCAGCATGATTGTTTTGAGTAGAAGAGAAGCTTTCTCTTGTTGTTTAATGCTTTAGCGACCTCTGTCTGCAACGCTTAGACTGCAGCTTGCACTTGCATGTGTTAAGAATTTTCAGGTGACACAATCCAGAACACAGCAACCTGTGTGGACCATGTTTGAGGCCTTACACTGCATTATTTGTCACAATAACTGCCACATCAGTGACATTACTGAAGACGAAACCAGATGTTTCAGTCTGGTGAGTCCTTGTTAACAAAAAGCAGTGTGTAGTCGGGGTCACATTTCACATGTCTATGAGTTGTTAACAGCTCCACCAAATAGTGATTTTTCCCTCTAAACTTCTCACATGCTTTCATTTCAATAAATGTTCAAATGATCCAATATTAGGCCTATGGTTACGTTACATAAGCAATGTTGTCACCGTGAACAAGACTTTTTTTTAGGCAATCACAATGTTCAATTAACTTTAGTGAACTGAAAACACACTGTGGAATAGCAGCAGCTAGGCCTATGGTTACGTTACATAAGCAATATTGTCGCCGTGGTAGCGCCTCTTCAATCACAATGTAACCACGCCCTAAAGCATACGCTGCTTTATTGTCAAATTTAAATTAAATGGGACCATAATTTACAAAATGAACATCATGCTGTATTGAAGAAGACTTGAAGTCACCAACTGAGGTCATAAACTCATTAGGAAACAGTTTACTAAGGTAATAAATCAAGAGAGAAGTCGGCTCATTTTCTCATAGACTTCAATACAATCTGACTTCTTTTTGCAGCCAGTGGAGTCGCCCCCTGCTGGCCATTAGATGGAATACAGGTTTTCCGCATTGGCTTCACTTTTCAGCCCTGGAGGTTGCTGCTTGGGCCCAATACGAGATCAATCCAGCTTTGGGATTATAAAACAATAAATATACAGTTGCAGTGTCACAAAAGAACATAAATCTTTATATAAACTGGACATCATGAACCAAATTATTTATCTCATATTCCACATTTTCTGTCCTAAAAATCACTTCACTTCTCTAATAATAATAAAGGTACATTTTACTAAAAACTCCTTACTTTATACTTTCACTCCACTACATTTCAGAGGGAAATATTGTACTTTCTACTCCACTACATTTATTTGACAGCTTTAGTTACTTTTCAGATGAAGATTTGACACAATGGATAATATAACAAGCTTTTAAAATACAACACATTGTTAAAGATGAAACCAGTGGTTTCCAACCTTTTTGGCTTTTGATGTCTTACAAAAAGCAGTGTGTAGTCGGGGTCACATTTCACATGTCTATGAGTTGTTAACAGCTCCACCAAATAGTGATTTTTCCCTCTAAACTTCTCACATGCTTTCATTTCAATAAATGTTCAAATGATCCAATATTTCAGCAAAAATCAAAGATTAGAGAAAAAGTCCAAAAACTGAAAACAGATTTGTGTATCAGAACTTTGTTTTTTCTTCTTTCCTCTCCCATTAATCATCTCACCACCCCTCAGATTTATCTGCTGACCCTTTGGAGGGGCCCGACCCCTAGGTTGGGAACCACTGGACTAAACTAGCTAACTGTATATAAAGTAGTGTAAACTAGCTCCACCTCCAGCAGCTACAACAGTAACATGCTGCTCTAACACTGATGCTTCACTATTAATAATCTAATGATGTCATATATAATAATATATCAGTCAGAGGGACCAAACCACTACTTTTACTGCAATACTTTAACTACATCAAGCTCATAATACTTATGTACTTGTACTGCAATACTTTAACTACATCAAGCTCATAATACTTGTGTACTTTTACTGCAATACTTTAACTACATCAAGCTCATAATACTTGTGTATATGGAGTATTTTTACATTGCTGTATTGGTACTTTTTCCTCATCTCTTCACTCTTCTTCTTGACTTTGTTTTCATTTCATCTGCTGAAGGAGGAAAGAATCTCTGAGTTCACCTTAAATCTCAGTTTAACACCTGGACGTACCTGCAGGATTTATGACATCACAACTAGTGTGGAACCAATTGTTATAATAATTCCACTCTTATCTGTGTTCCCTCACTTCTATAGTTAGAGTTCAAACCACTAAGGGGTAGAACCTTGAAAAATTCCTTGAAAAAATTGTGAACTCGTCCTCGTCCTTGCAGCTGCTGTCTGCTCTCAAACAAAGATTGTTTGTGAGTAAAGATGCATCACTCTGTAACATTCTGTGTTTCTGTAGTTTCCTCTCCAGAGAAATGATCAGCTTAACACCTCATGCCAGTTAAACATCTCCTCCAGACATGCATATAAAATACTTTACTTTGAATAATTATTTGTGTCTGATATGTTTTTTCCACAAAAAAGTTAAATTATCTTGTTTAAATCCTTAAATCATTGTCTCCTCCTTTTCCTTTATTAAAACTCCAGAACCTGTGAATCTGTAAATATTGTTGGTTTCTAAAGTTTCCTGCTGGACACCAGATGTTCCTCCTTCACTGTAAAGTTCATCTCAGTGTTTGTTTCCACATAACACCTGTTTCAGTTGCATAGTGGACCGTGATTGGCTCAAAACTAGTTGTGATTGTCATAAATCCTGCTCATAAACCCAGAGTTCAGTGAGCTCAGAGAAACTTTCCTCCTTCAGCAAAACAAACTCTGTACAATAATCATCGCCACTCAAACATTCAACAAGAAGAAGAACACATTTTTGAGTGGAGAAGGACTTTAAAGATCAGATCAATATGTGAATCTGATCAGCTTCAGTATTTGGAGTCAATAGCTGCAGCTGTCAGAAACATTTATCTACAGTTCATAAACAATAAACACTGCTGAGTTTCTGCTTCTCAGACAATACATTTCTGATCAGACATCTGTCAAGTTATTTTAACTTTAGTTCCTGCAGATGTAGAAAAGTAACCTGAAAAGATTCAATGAGTGGATTCAGATTTGATCAAATTACTGTAGACTACTGTAGACTACTATATTACTGTAGGCTACTGTAGACTACTATATTACTGTAGACTACTGTAAATTACTGTAAACTACTGTAGACTACTGTAGACTACTGTAGATGACTGTAGACTACTGTAAAGTACTGTAGATTACTGTAGACTCCTGTAAATTACTGTAAACTACTGTAGATTACTGTAGGCTACTGTAGACTACTGTAAATCACTGTCGACTACTGTAGACTACTGTAGATTACTGTAGACTACTGTAAATTACTGTAGATTACTGTAGACTCCTGTAAATTACTGTAAACTACTGTAGATTACTGTAGGCTACTGTAGACTACTGTAAATCACTGTCGACTACTGTAGACTACTGTAAATTACCGTAAACTACTGTAGACTACTGTAGATTACTGTAGACTACTGTAGACTACTGTAAATTACTGTAAACTACTGTAGATTACTGTAGAATACTATAGATTATTGTAGACTACTGTAGATTACTGTAGACTACTATAGATTACTGTAGGCTACTGTCAACTACTGTAAATTACTGTAAACTACTGTAGATTACTGCAGGCTACTATAGATTACTGTAGGCTACTGTAGACTACTGTAAATTACTGTAAACTGCTATAGATTACTGTAGACTACTGTAGATTACTGTAGGCTACTGTCAACTACTGTAAATTACTGTAAACTACTGTAGATTACTGCAGGCTACTGTAGACTACTGTAGATTACTGTAGACTACTATAGATTACTGTAGGCTACTGTAGACTACTGTAAATGACTGTAAACTACTGTAGATTACTGTAGACTACTGTAGATTACTGTAGACTACTATAGATTACTGTAGGCTACTGTAGACTACTGTAAATGACTGTAAACTACTGTAGATTACTGTAGACTACTGTAGATTGCTGTAGACTACTATAGATTACTGTAGGCTACTGTAGACTACTGTAAAGTACTGTAAATTACTGTCGACTACTGTAGGCTACTGTAGATTACTGTAGACTACTGTAGACTACTATAAATTGCTGTAGGCTACTGTAGACTACTGTAAATTACTGTAAACTACTGTAGATTACTGTAGACTACTGTAGACTACCGTAAACTACTGTAAATTACTGTCGACTACTGTAGGCTACTGTAGATTACTGTAGACTACTGTAGACTACTATAAATTGCTGTAGGCTACTGTAGACTACTGTAAATTACTGTAAACTACTGTAGATTACTGTAGACTACTGTAGATTACTGCAGACTACTATAGATTACTGTAGGCTACTGTAGACTACTATAGATTACTGTAGACTACTGTAGACTACTGTAGACTCCTGTAGGCTACTGTAGATTACTGTAAACTACTGTAGATTACTGTAGACTACTATAGATTACTGTAGACTACTGTAGATTATTGTAGACTACTGTAGACTACTGTAAATTACTGTAAACTACTGTAGATTACTGTAGACTACTGTAGATTACTGTAGACTACTATAGATTTCTGTAGGCTACTGTAGACTACTATAGATTACTGTAAACTACTTTAGATTACTGTAGACTACTATAGATTACTGTAGGCTACTGTAGACTACTGTAAATTACTGTAAACTACTGTAGATTACTGTAGACTACTGTAGATTACTGTAGACTACTATAGAGTGCTGTAGGCTACTGTAGACTACTGTAGATTAGTGTAAACTACTGTAGATTACTGTAGGCTACTGCAGATTACTGTGAACTACTGTAGACTACTATAGATTACTGTAGGCTACTGTAGATTACTGTAGACTACTGTAGATTACTGTAGATTATTGTAGATGACTGTAGACTACTGTAGACTACTGTAAATCACTATAGACTACTGTAGACTATTGTAGACTACTATAGATTACTGTAGGCTACTGTAGATTACTGTAGATTACTGTATGCTACTATAGATTACTGTAGACTACTGTAAATCACTGTAGACTATTGTAGACTACTATAGATTACTGTAGGCTACTGTAGATTATTGTAGATGACTGTAGACTACTGTAGACAACTGTAGATTACTGTAGACTACTGTAGATTACTGTAGATTATTGTAGATGACTGTAGACTACTGTAGATTACTGTAGATTACTGTAGATTATTGTAGATGACTGTAGACTACTGTAGATTACTGTAGGCTACTGTAGATTACTGTAGATTATTGTAGATGACTGTAGACTACTGTATATTACTGTAGATTACTGTAGGCTACTGTAGATTATTGTAGATGACTGTAGACTACTGTAGACAACTGTAGATTACTGTAGATTATTGTAGATGACTGTAGGCTACTGTAGATTACTGTAGACTACTGTAGATTACTGTAGATTATTGTAGATGACTGTAGACTACTGTAGACTACTGTAGATTACTGTAGACTACTGTAGATTATTGTAGATGACTGTAGGCTACTGTAGATTACTGTAGACTACTGTAGATTACTGTAGATTATTGTAGATGACTGTAGACTACTGTAGACAACTGTAGATTACTGTAGACTACTGTAGATTACTGTAGATTATTGTAGATGACTGTAGGCTACTGTAGATTACTGTAGACTACTGTAGATTACTGTAGATTATTGTAGATGACTGTAGACTACTGTAGATTACTGTAGACTACTGTAGATTACTGTAGATTATTGTAGATGACTGTAGACTACTGTAGACTACTGTAGATTACTGTAGACGACTGTAGATTATTGTAGATGACTGTAGGCTACTGTAGATTACTGTAGACTACTGTAGATTACTGTAGATTATTGTAGATGACTGTAGACTACTGTAGATTACTGTAGATTACTGTAGATTACTGTAGATTATTGTAGATGACTGTAGACTACTGTAGACAACTGTAGATTACTGTAGACTACTGTAGATTACTGTAGATTATTGTAGATGACTGTAGGCTACTGTAGATTACTGTAGACTACTGTAGATTACTGTAGATTATTGTAGATGACTGTAGACTACTGTAGACTACTGTAGATTACTGTAGATTATTGTAGATGACTGTAGACTACTATAGATTATTGTAGATTACTGTAGATTACTGTAGACTACTGTAGATTACTGTAGATTATTGTAGATGACTGTAGACTACTATAGATTATTGTAGATTACTGTAGACTACTGAAGGATTTAACTAATTAAAATGCTGCAGTTGACAGTAATCTGAGGACGTCATGAATGTGCAGCAGCCTCGTGAAGCCTCTGAGGCCTCCAGATCGACTCCTGCTCATGAAGCAGTTAGTGGATTTTGAAACAATCCAACCAGCAGATGTGGAAGACGTCTGTAACTCACCGCAGGATCTCTTTGCGGGTGAAGAAGGTGCAGTCCTGTGGAGGGACAGACAGTCAGTGAGTCACAGGGAGGATCTGCTTTCACACCATCAGTCAGCCAGACAGCAGCAGGATGCAGAGGCTGGAGGCTGGAGCTCAGCCAATCAGCAGCAGGAGAGTCATCCTGACATCTGCTCTATTCTATCTGTATCTATTCTACTCTATTCTGTTTCATTCTGCTTTATTCTGCTGGTCACAGGCGGTAAAGCACCGTCTCTTCACCTTCATTAACATAATTAAGGTTTAGTTCCTCTAAAGCACCTGCATGTTCCTGCTGCTGTCCTCTGAGTCTGATCTGATTCCTGATGTTCTGTTTGCGGTAAAAACCCGCGTCAGCGCGGTGCGGAATCACCTGGTACGCCTCCAGCTGCTCCTCGGTGAAGGTTGTCTGCTTGTTGCCCATCCTGCTCGGCTGCTTCTCCCATCACACAGCGGCATCACACTCTGTTTACATCCATCCAGCAGCAGCTGACCCGGTGTACAGCTGCTCCTCCCGGACACAGCTCCGCTGCCAGCGGCCGCTTCAGCGCAGAGGAGGTGGAGGAGGAGGAGGAGGAGGAGGAGGAGAGGCGGTGCGGGACCAGCGTGCTGCCTTCAGGTGCTGCTCGTTATGTTCAGTATATACAGCCTGTTCAACTACAGTGATGAATGAAATGTATACATGTTATCGCACATTTTGTATTTCAAACTATATTAATATACAATTTGTAGGTGCAGCTGGTTTTATAGTGTTCCAGAGTTATTGATCAGTGAGTTAACTGTTCATCAGGGTGACAGAGAGGAAGAAGTTGTTGTCTGCTGGTTCTGGTGTTCAGGGCTCCGTAGCGCCTCCCAGAGGAGAGAAGGTGGAGCAGGCGATGTCCAGGTGTGAGGGCTCGTTTCCTGACTCTGCAGGTGTGGAGGATATATTCATAACCTAACCCGAACCAATCTCACTCCTCATGACTAAACCTAACCAACGAAGGTAACGACTACTAGCCAATCAGCTGCAAATGACGTCACACAAGCAAGATGGCCGCTCCGGAAACAAGATATGTTGGCATCACTTTAACAAAAGTTGTGTAACGGATAAAAAATATAATTATTATAAATTCACAGATCCAGGCACACAAAATAAAGTAAATGCTGACGGGTAGCAGGTGAGAACATCTTAATCAGCTGATATTATCAATATTATCAATTCTAGTCAGACGCCAGGTTGGTTTTTATTGTGAAGTCAGATTAAGAAACTTCAGAGTATGTTGCAGAGTGTTATAAGGCGACAAGCGAGCAGTTATTATTACATGAATATCGCAGCGGGGCGGGTCAGGTCGGGGCGGGTCTTACAGGTTAACAGGTAACAGGTCGGTTTCGGTGCTGAACTTTTCCAGTTCAGGTTTGCAAAACTGGACCTGCGCAGGAGTCTGGCAGCAGGAAGTGGAGACGCATCATCCATCTTTATATACGTCAAAAAGGTCTCTAGCTTCCGGCTTTACTTCCTGGGGTGAGTTCCCGCTCTTTTTCTCAAAACTTTCTTTATTAAAAACAAAGATGTGTAGAAACAACAGTCATATAAAAAGCAACAAGGAGTGGACAGTTATTGTCCTTTAAGAGTTCAAATAAAATGTCTTTAAAATATCGAAAGTCTTTGTAGCTTTTTTGATTAAACTGTTTGAGTTCAACAACAAACATGAAAACAGGTTTGGAGTCAGAACATTTCGATCTGTGGATTCTTATATATATATATTTATTATTTTATTATTGCTGTCCAACCATAAATGAATCTGTACATTCATATCTAGTTTCCTGTTCATAAAGTTTTGAATATCTGTCCAAAATATATTTGAATGATCACAGTGAAATATTAAAAACCAGGTAAAGTTTATATTTAGCTGAAATCTTTCCAACACTTCTTTAACAGGATCAATTCAATGTAAAATCTTGAAGGATTCTTTCACTTTATTATTAATATAATATTTATTTATCATACAAGTCTATAAACCAGCCGTGATAGAAGAGCAGAAGCATTTTACTGCAGTCCAGTCATCTCTGATGTCTGTTACTGTTTATTCTGAATATCAATATCTGCAATAAAAGTGTGTTTAGAGCTGATGATGTTTGTTTCTGTGAAGCTGAAGGAACAACATGTTCTTCTGGTTTGACTGGTACAGTGTTGAAGTTCTCAATAAGACAATAAAACTGTTTTTATTTACCAACTAATAAAACTCTGCCGTCGAACCATCAGCGATAAAACAGATTTATTCTTATTATTCCAGATAAAGTCTCTGTGAGGACTGAAACACTAACGTTAAAGCTAGAAGAGCTCGTCTGTGAGTCAGTCTGAGTCAGTTTGCATTTTAATAAAAAATCAACACCACCAGTAGAATTAAATAAGGAAGGAATATAATAACAATGAGTAGTATGTGTGGAAAGCAGTCCAGCTACTGTTGGGATTCTATAATCCACTTAATCTTAAAGAATTATTCAACATATGAAATCCCAGACCTCCGTCCACCCTGTTCTCTACGACCTCTAGTCATATATAAAAAAACATAATTTTAATAGTCATTAATTTACTAACATTATTTGATAGTATTTAAAAGCAACTATTAAATATATCAACATACATTTCCCCATTAATGCATGAGGTTAACTTTATATAAACATTTTAACAGTAATTAAAATCAAGTCTCCAATATATTTACAGACATTTCACATTAATATATGGAGTTCTGAATGTACAAAAACCAGAAGGTCTATGTAAAAGTACCTTTATATCAACTTTGACACTTAATAAATATGTACATTTTTCTACTGACATTTTACAATATTGTGCAATCCGTTCAATACAGATCCCCATTTGAGATGTATGAGATTTCAAGATGTTTAATAACCAGAATATATCATAAATCACCTTTTACTGCTCGCATTACAAAGTAATTCTGTAGACATTGCCCAAGCCTGGTATACAGGTACATTTTATGTTTCAGATATGAAAGTTTACTATAGAATAAAGCTTATTAAAAAATTACTACAAAATTACTTTCACATTCATTGTATATGAAGCAGCTCCAGACTACATTTGAGTCTTACGTCTCTGGTTTGTGGCTTAAAGGCTCAAGCAAGTCTTAAGTAAGCTGAGTCAAGTCACTGCTAAACGTCAAGAAAAGTCAATTAAGTCACAAGTCAGTCACCATGAAAGAAGCACTGAAAACACGAGAGAAAAGGTACAATGGTGAGCCATGTCATGCATGTTAGTTAGTCTCTACAACTAGGGATGACTGTGGTTAGGATTCATAAATACAACTATTTATGGTTCAGTTCATACCTTGTTTTTTGTTGTTGTTGTTGTTTTTTGGGGGGGGGGGTTGGGGGGGTAAATCAACTACAATTTTGAATGTCAACATAAAACTAAAGAACATCATGCAGGTTGATTAACTTTATAAATTAACTTCACATTAATTAGCTATTTGAACCAAAACAAATAATCTGATCTAACATGTTTTCCAGGATCGAGGGTTCATGATTTTGTATTTTATGCAGTATTAATGTGTGTGGATGTGTTGTATGACTTCTGCTGTTCTGCCACCAGGTTGTGCCTTTGAGTAAGGTGAGAGTTTTGAAGCAGAAATAGTAGAAGAAGAGGAACTTCCTCCAGTTGCAGTGGTTAGCACAAAGCTAGTGGGTTTTAACAACAGCAAAAATATGCTGCTGGACTGTAAGCTACACAGTCTGCTTTGTAGTGGTTGTAAAGTGCACAGATAAAAAAAACTGCAAGTTATACTACAGCCTGAGTCTCTGTCTGCAACACATGACTACTTTGGTATATTTATTCACCAAATGGAAAATCTACCTGCATTTGGCGCTTGCACAACGAAACATAGTATTCTATCTGATGATTACTATTTTCTGCTGTGGATTGTGTCGACTAATACATCCATTAATTTAGAACACTGAAATCGTTCAAACATCAAACATCATCAAGGGAAAATACCATCTTGTTTGCATGATCTTGAAGGATTGCATTTGTCACACAGTTGATTAAAGAGAAAGAGACCATTCTGCTGTGGTTGAGCTACATTGACTTTGAACTAGTGAGGGACTGCAAACAGAACAGTGAAACTCTGTCATGAAAAGCTGTCAATTCATAAGCTGTCTTGTCTGAATCAGAAACGGTCTGATAATATTAAGCTTGAGAGAAAATCAGCGCAGGTATGGGAAAATGCTTTCAACAAGCTTTGAGCTCAATCCTGTCTTGCATTGTTTTCTAGGTCTTGCTAGACACTGTCTTCAAAGCCTGGGTTGCACACACTTCACCAGAAGCCACCCTTTCATGCCTCAAAACGTTAACTGTTCATGCTCAACATCTACTATAATGCAAACAGGTGATTCAGCTAAATAAAAACTGTCAAGTCTTTTCGAGTCATCTGCCTCAAGTCAGGTCTTATAAGTGTTAGTCAACCAAGTCGTGAGTCCTCAAATTTGCGACTCGCACCAAGTCATGCAACTTGAGTCCCCAACCTCTGACAAATATTTATTGAACTGTCCTTGGCCATGGAAATAGGTGAATCTGCATGCTAAAAAAAAGCTTCAGGTTCATAGGACAGATTGAAAGTCACCCACTTCCTTTCAGAATTCAAACGATGGCTGTGATCCTCTGCAATGAGCCTCAGCAAGCCTTGTCCGGAGAATACACAAGCAGAAAATATGTATCATGCTCTTAAAAGTACCTGCACACCAACAGGTGTCAACGTTGTTGTCTGTACTTTTTTTCAATGTACACACAATGGCAACTTTGCCTCCGACCCTCACAGCAGCGGCAGAGGAGAGCCATGAGGCTGCCACTCTTAAGGAGTGCAGTTTGCCACTTGAACAGAAATTGAGCATGATCAAACTTTGCCTCTTTTAGTGCAGGGACATTAAGGGTTTAAGACTGTCTGAAATTAAGGTTGGGGCCAGAACAAGCTGTCCTTTAAATGTGATCAACAAAATCTTAAAACCATATGTAAAACTGACTGGTATCCTGTGTTGGGATGTTTAATTTGGAGTGATGTAGTAGTCTCTACATTTGGATCCAGTTAAAACTCTGGTGCAGTATTTTGCACAAGCTTCAGGCAAGAGAGTGATTTTTAGTTTTAGACTTACAATATAATGATTGAATTATGCAGAATATACAGTTTAAAATAAAAAAACAAACAACAAATATACACATTATATATAAAGTAACTTGATGAAATCCCTATCATTAATACAAAACTACTGATCATCTAGCCTATCAGTAGAAACTGAAATCTTGGTGCAGATGGCCAAAATTAGTTTAACATAATTATGTATGGATTTCTTTATTGTGAATATATAATTTATTTACAAAGCAGTCAAAGTATGTATATCTATGCTTCACTGACGCCCAGGGTTGCGAAAAAATAGACTTGAAGCTTAAACGAACAGAGCAGCAGAAAAGCAGGTTCATCTCCCGCGCAGCATACGCGCTACAGCTGTCACTTTGAATGAATTCACAGTGTTATGGAATTCATTCAAATTATATAGAACATTAGCATTTTGTAATTTATAGGCAAAAAATAGGAAGTTACACACACACACACACACACACACACACACACACACACACACACACACAGCTGGCTTAAGTAAACTAACAGGTCTCCAGTTTTCTATGTGTCATCTGTCTTTGTTTGGTCTGAGAATCAATGTAATCAATGTAATCAATGTAATCAATGTAATTAATGTAATCAATGTAATTACTGTAATTAATATAATTAATGTAATTAATGTAATTGGCTCTACTGTAGTAGGAGCTCAGCCTTCTGAACAGATCCTGTGAACATGTCTGTATGAAAGGTGAAGTTAATAAGTAAAGACCTTCATTACCTGGAGATTAATTTTCTTTAAGACATTTCAGGTAAATATTTCTAAATTCATCATTTACTTTATTTGTATTCATCCATGTTGTCTAAGAACGACTCAGTATGAGACGTTTCAACAGATGAAGTATTGTCACGTGGAGCAGCAGGAATGGACCCGAACACAGAGACCGACATGCGGAGAGCGCAGAGATGATGAACATCTTCTTTAATGTTGAAACAATCAAGAACAGACAGAACAAATGATCCAACAAAGACTGAACAGAAAACCAGGACTCAAAAAGTAACTGAACTAACGAGGAGAAGAGCTGCAGGTGGGAGATGAGTGGAGAACTCAGGAGTGAACAGACAGGGAGCTGATTGGCTGATGAGGCTAAAACAGGGAGCTGATTGGCTGACGAGGCTAAAGCAGGGAGCTGATTGGCTGACGAGGCTAACGCAGGAAGCTGGTTGGCTGACGAGGCTAACGCAGGGAGCTGATTGGCTGACGAGGCTAACGCAGGGAGCTGATTGGCTGATGAGGCTAACACAGGACAGAAAACCAAAACCCAGAAAACACAATACTGCAAATCACCACCCAGCATGAATCAAACCATCCCATAATTGCACAACACAACACTATAAACCAGTAATGCTGTCCTCTAAACCCACCACCATCATAACAAGCAAAACCACATGACCAGAAGGACGGACAGCAGTCAAACACAGGAAACACAAAACGTCCAGGCAGGATGTAACCAGAATATACGTTTTGATCAAACTGAGCTACATGTTGAGAAATAATTTGCCTTTAACCACCAACTTCATTATTGTTGCAGCATTTCATCAGCTTTTCTCTTTTCGATCCATGTATTGATCGAATGAAGGCAGCTGCTTTTCTCCTCATCAATATTCTCTAACTGTCTTTGTAGTAAATTCACCTTCAGCTCCTCTTCATCACTTAAACATCCAGTTTTTCATTTGCAGATCTAAAATTGCTTTGATGATTTTAATTTCTTTATCTCTTTTTAAGTTTGCTAATAATTTCTTTTTTAATAGCAGCCCTTCAGATTTCACATTTCATTCATTCCCAGAATTATCAATAGCACAGGTCTGATTCCAATACTTATCAATAATATTGTTTATTCCCAATTTAAGTTCTTCATCTTTCAATAAAGAGTTATTAAGTTTCCAATAGTCTGTATCATATTTCTGTGTATAAGTTTAATGAAGATCCTTTATGATCTGTTAAAATAATAATAATAATTCTTATTACAACATGAAAACATATTTTACTGAAGGTTTTTCTTCCTCCAGATGTTTGTTTGAGTTCAGTCAGTTTTATTCTCTGTATAAACTGTATTAGAATCACTTCATATGACATAAATGCTAAATGACTAAACTGACTGTTGGTGGCATAAATATGAATCAGAATAAACTGGCTGTGATTTATATCAACAAACTAAAAGGATCCAGACGTCTTTTTCACTGTGAAATATCTGAGCTCTAAGTTTCTCCTTTAAGGTGGTGCCACCTGCTGGTCGACTCCTGCTAGTAGAAAACAAACATCTAACCAGAGCAAAGATTCATCTGCTTCCTGAATAAAAACAAATCAGCATATATATCTGGTTATACCAGTTATACGACCTACATCAGACCTGATTTATAGGTCAGACCTAAGACAGACAAAAGGCATAAAGAGACGTCAGAAAGCAAAAACATGACTTGTACAGACTGAACTTAACCTGTTTCTATAAGCTTCAGGATTCTCACTGAAAGGAAGGATGTGTGATGATGTATCGTTCAAAGGAAGAGCTGACGAAGTTCTTATTTTGTAGACGTTTATTAGACGATGGCCATCGGGTCCATTCCATGTACAAAGATGGTCTGGGCACCGTACCCCTGTCGGTGCATAGCTTATATGGAGTTACACATCTGTATCTTATCACATGAATAACATAGGCTTTCCATGGGCACTAGGTCAGTTGGGAGCCCTCCATCATGTAACTGACAGCTGCCTCACAACATATTATGTGTCACAACATACCACATCTGGAACAGTTCCAAACTTGACCATGGATCCATTGTTTGTATCTCTAAGGTCCCCCCGAAAGGCCATACCATATTACCTAAGGTGACATGCAGACTCTGAAATGTTTATGTCACATGTCCAACACCCAAAATCAGTAAAGTACATAGGGTCAGATAAAAGTCATACTAACACTCACATATTGAACATGTTGAATCAACAACTGCTCAACGTGCTCAAAATGATCAAACTCACTGCTGTAACTTCTGAGTTTTCAACCGTTTTTAAAGAGAAATGAACTAAATCTGAGCTTCACTATCAAACCTTATCCTTCATAACCTTGATGGTGTTTACATTTATCAACCTAAACAGCACTGAGGTCATGTGAGTTTTTCTCTGTTCCAGTAGGAAGTAGACAGTCCTGCCCTCCGTCCTTCACACTGAGTCCTTGCTGCTGGTTGGAAATCCTCCTTCAGAAGCTTCCATGTAAGATCTGTGTTTCCCCATCGGCCCAGTTGGCCAGTAGATCAGAGTTTTATTGGCTCCTTGTATATTTTCACCAGCCCCGCAGCCAAAAGATGAAAATAAGTCTTTCTTTTCCATAAATGTGGTGATTTATTATCATACATAATATTTACAACCATGAAGTTCCCTTTAGATGTGGTTGTTTTCCTTCAGTTATTGATATGTAATGTTGATATATTACTATATTAGATTTCTCCATAGTTTGTGTAAAGCCAGAGAGTTTGGAACAGAATTTATGATAATATTTCAGCGAGTATGGATGACCTTGATAATAAACTCAATTAAATAAATGAACATTAACAACATCAACATTAACAATTAAATAAATACTGAGAGATCTGCAGAAATGTATTAACAGTGAACAGTGAGAGAAAGAACATGATGGCATCTGTTTGTTCAGTCTGAGTTAAACTTCATGTTAGTTACTATATAAACCTTTATTAACCACAGTTAAACAAACAGAGATGGAGCAACAGCTGTAACATCTGTACTTCACAACATGTGGACATCTGAGCTTACTGTATGCAGGCAGTATGTTAGTGTATGTTAGTGTATGTTAGTGGTGACAAATAGTCATCCAGGTATCATGGAGATGAATTCATTAGGAGGAACATAAACCAGTCTCTTGATGTGCAAATTGTTGTTTAAAATGCAGAATTTTGCGGGAACTGCCCTCACTAAACTTCCGCTGCAGAAAACACATCTCGTCACAACATCATCTTGAAAAAAGTTCCCGCTCAGCCCACAGACTTTACAATGTGATGACGTCACAGATTTTTAAATCATTTTTCTCGGCTTGAGGAAAGTCTTACAAATATAAAAACCTCTGTGGATAAAAAATTCCTAGTAGAAAGAGTCGTAATTGACCTTGTTAGCAGTTGGAAGTGTCCTGTCAACAGTTTAACAGACGTCTCTTTTATAATGGTGGTTTGTGGGGAAAATGGTTTTTGGGCCGCAGGGGAATTTTTCACTGTAATACTGCAAGTGGCAACTGGGAAAAATTGGCTGCAAGGCTGAGCAGCGCCATATCCAGCTCTTATTATACATCCATTCACATGAAGCCAAAAAAGCTACTTCCTGCCTAAGAAATTACCCAATGAAAACATACTCCACATGCTCTATGGGCCCAATTAATAATTGGCATGGAGCGTGCTCACTAGAGCTGGCTAGCTTTCAGTTTAGCCCTCTGGCTAACTTGAATGGGGATAAAACGATTCAACATGGTGGCTTTTCTAGACTTTCAAAATGAGATCGGACTAAATGGATCAAATACTGAGAGTGAAATGAGTCATTTTGCAAGTTGTGACGTTCAAAAAAATGTATTCACTGATTTACAGTCGCTTCTTTTCCCATGATTGTGTGCTGGGAAAAAGCTTTTTACGGCCCTTGTTTGACCTGGAAGTTGTAATTCCACGATTTGGCCGATATGTCAAATTGGCTTCAAAGCTTCACATCTATCTATCTATCTATCTATCTATCTATCTATCTATCTATCTATCTATCTATCTATCTATCTATCTATCTATCTATCCGTCCGTACGTCCGTCCTCGGCAGCGGAGCAGAGTGATCCCTCTCCTACAGAGTGGATCTTTGTCCCGGCTCGTCCCCGGCAGCGGAGCAGAGTGAACCCTCTTCTCTCAGAGTGGATCTTTGAACCCTCTTCCTCAGCAGAATGGCGGGCAGCGCGTGGAGGTCAATGGTGAGTAAAATATGAATTAAAAACGGATAAAACGCAGTGACGGTGTTTCTAACTCTGTGAAACTGTGTTCACTGTGTGAGGAGAAGATTTGGCGCCGCTGCGATGTTCTGTAGTTTAACAGAAAAAGGTTTTTATGACGCTTCATTTAGCCGGTTAGCATGCTAGCTGCTGCCGGTGTGTGTGTGCGTGTCCTTCAGCATGATGACAGTTACGGAGCTAACGGAGCTAACTCACCGGGACACTCACGACTTTATCCCCGTTTAAATCACCGTGAAACCTGCTAACGTTACCGTGACAGTACATCTACTATCATATATTCATTATGTCTGTTTGTTAAAGCAGGTTCTGGAGTCTGTCAGTTCTGTCTTATAAGCTGAAAACACCAAACTCTGTTTAAAAACCTGCTAATTTAAGGTTATTTTGCATTCTGGGTTAAAAACTTTGACCAGAGGACACAATTAAAACGTCATAAACCAGCTGAACAGCCGCTGGTGTTTCCTGCTGCTCAGTAATTACTGTACGTTCATATTTACATGTCCAGATACTAAATCAGGAAAAACTAAACATAGATTCAGTCCAGCAGGTCATACAAGGACTAAAAATACACTAAACATGTGACATTAAAAGGTTTTTATGCATCAAACTGAAGCTTTTTATCGGGATTAAAACACAAAACTGAGATGAACAAAATGCGTTTAGGAGGCTTGTTGAGATTAAAATAAAGAACCAATTTCAAATAAATAAATTGTGATTAAACAGGCAAAGGATCAATTTCCTGAAATCACCGACAAATAAAATAAACTTGTATTATTTTGCAGTTTAGTTTTCATTTCTGACACCTAAGCTGTGATGTTTTTGTCCAGAAATAGTATCTCAGTTTCTCTTTACTTATTGAAGATAACACTAATATTAATATCTACTAACTGACAGATTAAACAGTATTAAAGCTGCAGTGCGGTTGTGTTTAAATACTTGCAGTCGATGATTCTGGTGGTTGTTTGAACAGTCTCGAGTGTTTGTGTTAATGTGACCTTCATGTTGTCTCCAGCTGTCCCAGGCGGTCCGGAGACCTGCTCTGTCTGCAGCTTCCTTCTCCAGAGGGGTGAGTCTTCCTCACACACCCACGTTTCTCTCTACCGTCGTTCTCATTATCGATCGATCGATCGATTAGCTGTTTGGATCAGTGTTTCTCAAAGACGACGTCATCGAATGTCTTGTTTTGTCCACAATCAAAGATCTTCAGTTCACCGTCACAGACGAAAGACACAAGAAAATATTCACATTTAACGAGCTGAAATCAGAGAATTTGGACTTTTTCTTATTTAAAGAAACGACTCAACAATCAGGTGAATCTGTTAGACGTCACTCAGCTGTCAGCCAATCAGTGTGCAGGGATTTATAAACATTTATGTTTCCACTTTTACAAACATTTTGAGTTGAAGATGAAAACTGATGAAAACGTCTGAAGATTCATTATTACATCAGATTGAATCGTTTCAGTCAGCAGAATAAATAAGAAGAAGAAGAACTTTGATCTTTATAAAAGTTTTAATTTCTGATGTTTTATTTGCAGATTTCAATCAATTAAATTGAAAAAGAATCAGCAGATTAATTGATTAATTGAAACAATAATTAGTTGCAGCTCTAGAAGCAGAACGAGCCTTTAAAGATCAACTAATCAATATTCTCATTATTGATTATTATTATTGATTATTTTCTGGATTCATTGTTTTGTCTGAAAAGTGTTTCGATCACCGTTTGTCCAACAAGCTTCTCAGATTGTGAATAAAAATCTTTAAAAAGGTAAATAAATAAAATAAATGTGTCGCAGCAGCTGATCGATGATTTAAAGTCTGCAGATGATCGTCGTCGTTAGTCGACAGAAGAATCAGAGCAGACAGACGTGATGCTTTAATGAAACATCAAACACATGACGACTGATTGATGAAGACCTGCCGCGTCGTTACGGTTACAGTTATGACTAAACAATCACCATGACGACTGTATCCTATCAGGCTTTTATTGAATCAGTTTCATCTTGTTCATGATTCAGAAACATCTTTAAAAACAGAAACTCTGAATTAAATAAAAAGGTCGATTAAGCCGATCGATGAGTCGTTACAGCAGATAATCAGCTGATTTAAAGAACGACTTCGACTCTTTTCAGCTTCTCCTGGACGGACGTTTACAGCCATCGCTCAGACGAACCAGACGAAGCAACAGAAACTATAGAAGCAACGTTTCTTTATTTTTACCTTTTTTAATTCTAGCAGTTATTTATTTTCTTGTTTTTAAGTCCTGATTATTGGAGTCTTGAGTATCATGTTTGTAGAACGTGTCAAATACAGAAACCTGAACCTGAACCTGATTGACAGTAAATCTGTGACAACAGTTTTGGTGATGAAGGAGGATGATGATGAGGATGATGTTAAACATGATGAAGGAGCCGCACACTGACTCCAAACAGCAGCGTTCAGGTTTGACTGTTTCCTGTAGTTTGACAGACAGGAAGTGATGATCAGGTTGACGGACGGTTTGTTTCTACAGATGCAGACCGTCACTCTGATTCCTGGCGACGGCATCGGTCCAGAGATCTCCTCTGCTGTCATGAAGATCTTTGAAGCTGCTAAAGTGAGTGTTGAGATCACAGAGACGAACAGGAAAGACTCTCCAGGCGGCGGCGGCGGCGGCGGCAGCTGTTGTAATGTTTCTATTTGAACCTGCAGGCTCCCATCAGGTGGGAGGAGAGGAACGTGACGGCCATAAAGGGACCAGGCGGCCGGTGGATGATCCCTCCTGACGCTAAAGAGTCCATGGACCGGAGCAAGATCGGACTGAAGGGTGAGTCGTAACCTGGACGACGCCACTTTAAAAAAAGCAGCTGTGGTTGTTTTCTAAACGTCGTTCCTCCCGCAGGACCTCTGAAGACGCCCATCGCCGCGGGTCACCCCTCCATGAACCTGCTGCTGAGGAAGACCTTCGACCTTTACGCCAACGTGCGACCCTGCGTCTCCATCGAGGGCTACAAGACGCCGTACACCGACGTGGACCTGGTCACCATCAGAGAGAACACGGAGGGCGAGTACAGCGGCATCGAACACGTGGTGAGTGACTAAATGAACTCATTCAAACATTAAAAGGCAGATTGATCAATAACGATCTGCATCTGGATCTACCAGTTCTGGTCTCAGTCTTGGTGTGTCGAGTGGATTCATGTCGTTCTTTCTCTCTGCTGTCAATCTGTCCGTCGTCTCGTTGTCGCAGATCGTCGACGGCGTCGTTCAGAGCATCAAACTGATCACCGAGAACGCCAGCAGACGCATCGCTGAGTACGCCTTCGAATACGCCAGAAACAACCAGAGAAACAGCGTGACGGCCGTCCACAAAGCCAACATCATGTGAGTACGACACGACGATTAATGATCAATAATCTATATCTGGAATGATCTATATACATGAAACATGATGCAGGAGTTTCTTTAACAGAACGAGAAGTCGATTCATAAATTAGTTGATCAAAAGACAATTAATTAGCAACAATTCTAATAATTAATCAATAGTTTTTAAGCAGTAACAGACGGGTCGTATTAATGATACTCTTGATGTGATGATGTCACCTTTCGCTCCGGACGCAGCGGCGGTCGACCAGCGTTCATCACGACGCAGCTTCGCGTCTTTAACCGACAGCAGAGCTGCAGCCTGAAAGTCTCGGGCAGCGTGTTTGTCGGTTGAATCGCCGCCAGCGAGACAACATGGCGGTAAACGTTTCCAGCTTCTAAATAATAATAACAGATTTAAACTCTCAGCTGCAGAGTTCAATGCAGTGACGTCGGTTAAAGTGTTTTAAAGTGACGCAGCGCCTCCCTGCGGCTGAACGCTGCACCGCCTGATGCCGTCTGGATTCGGCCTTACCGTTCACCTTTTCCTCTGCTCACATTCACCGTCACTTTTCTGACGCTCGCTCACTCGCTACCTGCAGTTTCCATGGCGACGACACAGACGTTGACTCGCATTTCGAGACAGCGCTGATCAGAGGCTCCGAAACGCTGCTGATTTGTGAATGAACGGATATTTGGCGTTTTAAAAAAACGCGGGTTCTTTTACTATTAAAGGGGAAACACTGATATAATAAAATATAAATGATTAGATGTAACAGATGCAGTCAGAGTGACTCACTTAATAACGTGTTTAGATCGTTAAATCAATCAACGGTTGTAAGTTTGATGTGAACACTGAACTAACGTCTCTTCAGTCTGTTCTGTCGTTTTTATTGATCTGTTATTGAGTCTTGTGTGTTTATCTGCTGGTTTCACAGACGAACATTTAAACACAGAAACATCCTGAACAACATCGTTAAAATCTGATCAAACACAGATTTGAATTCTTTTGGTAACAAAAGCTGCAGAAAGTATTTTGGCTTCTTCTGGTTTTGTTCCAACAAGTGAATTTCCTCTGTTGCTGTTCAAACCGATATTCTAATCCATTAAGTTGATTATAGGTGATTAATTAAGGAAGTAGTGAGCAGATAAATCAATAATAAAGCTTCTGTCTTTGACTCCTTCACATGAACTAACTGACAGTTATTTTCTTGATTGATTGATAAAATGTCTAATAATCATCCGTCCGTCCAGGCGAATGTCAGACGGTTTGTTTCTGAGAAAATGTCGTGAGGTGGCCGAGAACTACAAAGACATCAAGTTCACTGAGATGTACCTCGACACCGTCTGTCTCAACGTAAGTTCACTGTTACTCACATGGTTAGTTTCAACAAATCATCATCTATCTATCTCTCTCTCTCTCTCTCTCTCTATATATATATATATATATATATATATATATATATATATATATATATATATATATATATATATATATATATATATATATATATATATATATATATAATAACACACATACAGGTGACAAATTAAAGGACAAACGTGAATAAACGAGCAGAGAAACAACTACTAATGCAGATGTTTCCACACAGCTGCACTTCATGGTTCAACTAAACAACAACGTCTCTGCTGCTGTGACGTTATTATTAGTTCTTCAGGCTCTGAGCTTAAAGATAAAACCCTTTAAACACACAGTGTTAGTTTCACCACAGCAAAAACACTTCAAAAAACATATTTACACTTTAACTGATTCACTAGACGATGAACTGACATCATGTAGTGTTCTGACTGTTACTGTTCATTTAAAGCTTGTTTATGTCGGATGAATCAGTTCATATGTTATTAAACGTTTGATGTTTCTAACTTCAGATGGTTCAGGATCCGACTCAGTTTGATGTTCTGGTGATGCCCAACCTGTACGGAGACATCCTCAGGTCAGTTCCTACAGATTCATCGTGTTTACAGACAAACATCAGCTGATCGTTTGTTGACTTTGAATCATGTGTCTGTCGCAGTGATCTGTGCGCCGGTCTGATCGGAGGACTCGGCGTCACTCCCAGCGGGAACATCGGAGCCAACGGAGTCGCCATCTTTGAATCGGTTTGTTTTTCTCTTATTAACATTTAAAAGATGTTTGATGATGATGATGATAAACAAGTTATTTAGTTGATGAAACCGAAGGTCACGTTGAGTTTAATGACGTCAGCAGGACTGTGGTGATGAAGACGTTTGGTTTTAGACGATGAAGATGAAAATGAGAATTATGAGTTTTCTGTTAATTGATTAATATTTACATCTCTACATCAGCAAGCTTTTAATAACTTCTGACACATAAAGAACAAAATGCACCACAGAAGAAGAACAAACAGCAGCTGCTGGTTCCTGAAGGGTTTTTTCTTCGATCCTACTGGTTCACTACAATACCCATGAGTCTCAGCTGCTGTTGCTATGGAGAAGAAGTCAGAGGTGAATCGGAGCGTAATGAATTCAAAATACTTGAAGTTGTAAAACAAAACGTGTCGCCATGGTTACCGAATTCACTCAGAGTGACCAGAATGTAATTACTTTGAACCGCTGAGAATAACCAGTACGTCTGACTGGTTTCCATAAAGCAGAAGAACTTTCACACGTTAAATAAAGTTTTAACGGAAACAGATCCGACCGCAGCTGATTGTGACTGTGTTTGTTTATTTGTTTGTGTTTGTTTGTGCCGCAGGTTCACGGCACCGCCCCCGACATCGCCGGCATGGACATGGCGAACCCCACCGCCCTGCTGCTGAGCGCCGTCATGATGCTGCGTCACATGGGTCTCCATGACTGCGGCCAGAAGATCCAGACGGCCTGTTTCGACACCATCAGAGAAAAGAAGGTCAGACTGGAAACAACGAGTTTAATGTTGTTCTGCTGGAGTCTGTGAGGAGGATCCAAACAGTCCAGAACTGTTTATTTCTCTGATCTAAATCCATCAACTGGAGGGAATCTGAGGTTTATACAGAGCTGCAGCCTGAAGGTGTCAGCTGACGTCCTGAGATGTTCAAACCAGCAGAGTTCAAGCTTTGCATTTTCACCTTTTCTCAGTAAACATCAGGTCTGAATGTTTCTGCAGCGTTTAGTGTTTGAAATCCAGTTATTACAGCGTGAACAATAACTGTATTAACGTAGCGTTAGCTGCTATATTAGCCGCCTCGAGTCACAGCAGGTTCAGTCTTTAATTATTCTGTTAACACATGTTGGCTTAAAAATATAGACGGCATGTTGGTCCAGGTATCATCGGATAACTCGTAATTCGTTTGTAATTCAAAAACCAAAAAACGTTAAATCTGTTACTTGTTTCAAAACAAAACAGCGACATATTAACATATAGTCAGAATAACATTATGTTGTACTGCAGATTATTGGTTATGATCGGGATCAACGAGCTTTACTGAACACTGAACTGTAAAGAAAATAATGTGTGCTATGGACAAAGAAACAAAGTATGAAATATATGAAGGTGACGAGAGAATAAATTAAACATAAATAATTAATAATTACATCATGTAACAGTGGAGGTTGAATAAAATGCACAATCTAAAGTCCAGTTTGATGAGTGTAGGGCTGAAATGAGGGATGTGAAATGTAAAGTTCAGTTTTATAACCCCGTCTTCATCCCGTTTACACACACGCGCGGCTGCCGCTGGCGTCTTCACCATAGCAACGGTCGCTGAGGATCATGGGTAGGTTAATGTAGCCGCTATTGTACAGAACTGACAAAAGTACTTGATTTCTAAACCAAAATTTGCACAGTCTTTTAAATTTGGTTTTATGGATTTTTGTTTGGAAACAAAAAAGGAAGAGATCACATGACTTCATTTTTGGTTTCAAACTCAAAAACGAATCAGCTGAATGTCGGCAGACCTGCTGGATATTCAATCCAAAAAGGAATAATGATAAAATGAATCAGCAAAAACCAACAACGGGCCGAGTTTGATTGGTTTTTTGTTATTTGATTCTGACACCAAAAACGTTTTTTTGTTTTTTGTTTTGAAACAAATAACAGATTTACCGTTATTTGGTTTTTGAATTACAAATGACTTACAAATTATCCGATGATTGGTTCATATAAATATATATATATATATATATATATATATATATATAGCTCTATAGTTGTAGTTTTTATTTCTGTGTCCCACATGACATCAGTATTTAAAACAACATGCATCTTCCAGCAGTAACACAGAAGAACGTTGGAAGAGAAAAGAAAGACCTGCATCACTGATGAAACATGTCAAACCAGGAACCAGAGAAACATAAAGGAGCTAACAGGAACCAGTTCCTGGGATTGATGCCAAAGAACCTTTTAGAGTAGAGATCTTTAAAGAACCTCAAAGGTTCCTCAGAGAACCATAAAAACAGGTTCTTTAAGGAACTATTTTCCACAAAGTTCTTGTTTTAATGAACCTGCAGCGTTTAGCAGCTGGTTCTGTTCTCTGGGCCTCACAGGACCCGTTACAGAGGAAATATTGATTATTGATACTTAATAATAATCCCTGAAAGCCGACTGACAGCATCTCTCTCTCTCTCTCTCTCTCTCTCTCTCTCTCTCTCTCTCTCTCTCTCTCTCTCTCTCTCTCTCTCTCTCTCTCTCTCTCTCTCTCTCTCTCTCTCTCTCTCTCTCTCTCTCTCTCTCTCTCTCTCTCTCTCTCTCTGTCTCTCTCTCTCTCTCTCTCTCTCTCTCTCTCTCTCTCTCTCTGTTTCTCTGTCTCTCTCTCTCTCTCTCTCTCTCTCTGTTTCTCTGTGTCTCTCTCTCTCTCTCTCTCTCTCTGTTTCTCTGTGTCTCTCTCTCTCTCTCTCTCTCTCTCTCTCTCTCTCAGGTACTGACGAAGGACCTGGGAGGAAACTCCAAGTGTTCAGAGTTTACAGCTGAGATCTGCCGTCGTATTCAGGATCTGGACTGAAGCTGCGGAGACGCAGCAGCTGCCGCAGGAGCCCGAGTCTCCGCCCACTAAGCCCCGCCCCGTCCCCCACCGCCACAGAGCCACACCCCCTCCACTGCCTGCTTTGATCTCTCTGAGCTTCACTTCCTGCTTCTCTCTCAGCTGTATTTATGTTTTTAGAAAACATGACCCTGTGATGACATCATCGTCATGGTGACGGGAGGGGGCGGGGCTTCTGCAGCAGCTATGTGTGTAATAAACATAACGAAACATTCACAGCAAACATACGCACAAATGTCACATGACCAAGTTGTAATGAAATCATTTCATTTTCTTACTGAAAGTATCATATTACCGTAATATTGATAATATCAGCACTCCGCCTGTGTTGTCTGAACTTTGGATATTTGCTTTTTTTAACGGTAAACCAGTGTCACCGTTTGAAATGTCCTCTTATTTATTGTTTCTACTTCCTGCTGCTCACTTGAGTTTCTGAGATCCACAAACAGAAATCTATAAATGTCTGTAAAGGGAGATGGACCACGTCTGTTCCTACATTTACATCTTAACTGCTTCAAAACATTCACATCCAGTAAAAAAGGGCTTTCTGAAGAGATTAAAGTGGAGTTTTTAAAGCTCGTCATGTGATGAATATGATGTTTCCTTCTGTGAAAATAAATCTATTAATTATCATGTTGGGAGAGTTTTCATGAAACACAAAGTTCATTAGTGACACTTTAAAGATGCAACATGTTCACACTTCAAACCAGCAGGTGGCAGCGTATCATCAGCTGGGTGTCTGTTAGCTACGTTAGCGCTGAATCAACACTTTATTATCAGCTGTTAGCTAGTAAACAAGGTAACTAGGTCTTTGTTCAGAGTCACATACTAATGTACTCTGTTTATGTACTGCATACTGTGTAGTATGAATGATTAAGTATTCTGTTACCAGCAGCCTAGTATCCCAGAATGCATTTCACACCAGCCGGCAGCGATAGCGGGGACTTTAAAGCAGCTAAAGACTGTTGTTAGTTTGGCTCTAGGATTGTTAGTGTGTCACTTTATTAAGTTTTAATATTAATTGGCTCAGTTCAAGGTTAATTTATTGTTAATTGCAGCTGCTTACACATGAAACGGACTTTGTACTCAGGTCCAGCAGCGTACAATACAATAAGTCTAAAATAATCTATTATAATTAGTCCTCTACTAAGAATAAATAACAATAGTAAGTATGTCTAATAATACCGTAGTGCAGGATTGAGAAACTGAGCAGCATGTTAAGTTAAGACACTATGGCAGCAGCACAGAGGCAGAAACAATGAAAGTTCATTCACTGAGGGATGGAGTTCACCAGTCTAACCGCCTCTGGGTAGAAGCTGCGTTTGAGCCTAGTTGTTCTGGTCTTAATGCTCCGCAGCCTCTAGCCTGAGGGGAGCGGGTCAAACGGTCCTTGGGTCGGGTGGGTAGGGTTCCTCATGATGCGGGCCGCACTACTCCTACACCTGCTGATGTAGATGTCCTCAATGGAAGGAAGACTGCTGCGGGAGATCTTCTGGGCCGTTTCCACCACTGCTCTGCAGCGCCTTCCTGTCAGCAGCAGAGCAGTGCCCATACCAGGTGGTGGTGGAGAAGGTGAGTGTACTCTCCACCACACACCTGTAGAAAGCTGCCAGCACTGAGGTATTGAGGCCGGTCTGCCTCAGCCTCCTGAGAAAATAAAGGCGTTGGTGGGCCTTCTTTAAGATGTTGGAGGTGTTTATGGTCCACTTCAAGTCCCTGGAAATGTGGACTCCACGGTACTTGAAGCTGTGAACCATTTCCACAGCTGCTCCAGTGATGAACGGGGGGGAGGGGATGTGGCTTCTCCTTCCAAATAACACTTGTTTGTAAATCTGCTGCAGCGTTTACAGAGATTTGAAGGCGCATCTGGCTGAGTTAATTTACTCCGTTTTACCTCAACATTCTGGGTCCAGAGTTGCTGCTTCATGTTCACTCACCATAATATTATCAATATTATATTATATACATGTCAACATCTTATCCAACCATGCCGCTGACGGAGGCGATCAACTCGTCAGCGTTACATGATTCAGATGGATTTCCTCCAGATGTATTAACACATTATCTAGTTCCAGTCCGCTCCCAGTATATTAATGTGAGAAAGTGAAAATCTTCTTAACCATCAGATACTTCTTATATTCTGACTGATAATCTCTAGAACAAATTTCTGAACCACAAATCTATTTTTCATTCATAAATACGTCAACAGTCATTAATAGACGGGAGATTAATCCTAAATGAAGCTTTCAGAGAACAGAAAGAGTTTATTATGTCGGTGTTACACTATTAGTTTAAGGAGGAAAACATTCACAACCTGCTGTATTATTATTACAGTTCACTGTTACCTAAAACAGCCACAACGATTTCACTTAATGTGAAGAAAGCAAAAACATTTTTGAATTGTACTTCTTGAATCATTACTGGTCAAATTTAATCCAGAACACCCTCCCGACGTACAAAACAGTGAATCAGCTGCACAAAAATATATAAAAGTTTAAATATTTTCATCTCTGTGTATTCTGGGTCGCCAGAAGAACACAAAGCTCAGGATGTTTTTACTGCTCTCAGATGTAAAAATGAGACAAATTTGACTTGAACAGCTTGTAAAAAATATTAAATTACAATCGCTGACACCTCAGAGAGAGGGGGCGCAGTATCTTAGCTGTTCCTAGAACTGCACTCTTCAGAGACCTCAGATGTTGAACCTGGAATCTGCTGGAGCCACTCTCCCAGTTTGTGGCTCACAGCCCCCAGTGCTCCCATTACCACTGGCACCACTGTTGCCTTCACTCCCCACATCGTTTCTAGACTGACGAGGAGAATGAGCAGCTTCTTCTCTGCCAATGTTTCCTCGACACATGAAGGTGGAAAGTGTCTATAAGTTGACCTGAAGTGACTTCAGCAGGTGAGAATCCTACCAGAGAAATCTGTAAATGTCTGATGAATGATCACTTTGATCACATTGTGTTGAATCACTGTTTGACTGAACAGTAGAAATGTTTCTGGATGATGATGTTTCACAATATTTATTTAATCCTTCAGGTTTTACAGGAGATTTTGATTGTTGATGGTTTGTTTCTTTATGCGTTAAAGGGGGGCAGTTTGAGAATGATTTCCTTGTATTACTGTTAGTGATTCTCAGGTTGAACCAACAGCACTTTGATTATAATCTAAGATCACATCATTAGTGAAAAATGCAGGAAGTGTCAGAACTGGTTGGACAGCTTGGATCAACTTGGCTGTGGTGCATTTTAATCCAAAACACAACCATCTTCCAACACTGAGACAGACTTGGTTTGACTGAAAGCTCTTTGCAGTCCATGTTGTGAATTGTCCCAGAGGCTGCAGAGTCCTCAGATGGACCTGGTCAGTGTGTCTGATGGGAAGAGCTGCTGCTTCACTGTTTTCTACAGTATTTGTGACATATTAGAGAGCTGAATGAGAGCTAATGTGTCCTGTGATGAAACCTTGTTGTAGTGACTGAGTGCAGCTCTCCCAGCAGCTGTTTCTCTGCTATGGATCAGTTTGAGGACAGAGAGGAGGGAGTCCCTCCCTCTAAAAGCTCTCTGTGTGGGGAACATGACAGCCAGACCAAAGCTCAGAGGTGAGATGAGGATCTCTAACTGTCCATCACTGTTCTCCACTCACATCACTTCACCATTATTATTCACACTCACTGTCACATCTGACACTCAACTACTGAATAATAACTCATAATAACTCATAATGAACTACTAACTTTCAGAGTTAACAAAGACCTCAATGAATGATTAGTCAACTAATCAGATTTATAATTGATAGAAAGGATTGTTGGACACAAGAATGTTTTTCATTTATGGAAGATGAGAAAAAATCTAAAATGTCTCATTAAAGACAAATCAAAGAAAGAAAGACAAAAAAAACTGCAAACAGTCTCACAAATGGAACTAAACATACAGTCAGTAGTTCTGTCCCTCAGCCCACAGGAAACTGTTTTATTGTGAAAGGCTGTCTGTCATGTTTGACTTCACCTCTGCTGGTGTTGATAAGCTCCGCCCATGGCGCTGCCTCCAAGCTGTGATTGGACGGCTGATTATTTTTCAGTTTGACAGGAACATCTTCATCTCAGAAAGACTCAGCTCCCTCTCTCACAGAGCTTCTTATTCAGTGTTGGCAGGTGTTTGCTGCCCTCTGCAGGACAACACTGACATGTAACACACCTCCTCACTTTGTTTCTGTGCTCTGATTTATTGTTTTCTTTTTCACGTCATTTATTTCATCTTATTCAATTTAACAGACAAAATATTAATATAATTACAATATTAATCCACCTGATCCCTGAAACCTCATGTACCGGCTGGCATCAGGCACAGCTTATACCAGTTTAGTTTCAATTCAGTGTCATTCGTAAAGTTCAAAATCACAACAAAAGTCATCTCAGGGCACTTTCCACATAGAGCAGGTTTAGACCAAACTCTTTAATCTACAGAGACCCAACATTCCTCCATGAGCAGCAGCAGGAAAAACTCCCCTTTAATGAGGAGAAACCTCAAGTAGGACCGGACTCTAGGTGGACGCCATCTGCCTCAACCTTTTGGGTTGAGAGAGAAAGAAAGAGGGAGAGAGATACAGAGAACAACAATTATAAAAATGACAACGATAATCATAATAGAAATATGAATAATAACAATAATAATAGCAGGCAGGGCGTTAAGCAGGATCACGTCACCACGGCATCCCCGCAGCCACATTCCATGGCTTTCATACCTTTTTTTTTCTTTTTCCTCTTCTTCCCTCCTCTCTTCTAAACAAACAAACAACAACACAAAACAAGAAGGGAAAATAAAGAAAAAGGATCTTTTCCTTTTTTTCTCTCACAGATCAAGAGGGTAATATGATAAATGACCCCATTCAAATCAGAAATGTTTTGAAAATTATTATCAGGATCTGTATGGATCAGATGGGAAATGGACAGGAGATTATTCTCATAATTTACAGGAAATCTTATTCTGCCAAAATTAAAAGATGATACTGAACAATGGATGGATGAAGATGTTACACAAAAAGATGTAGCGGATGTCATAACATCTCTGAAAACACATAAAGCACCAGGGACAGTTTTTAAAACAATGTCTGGATCACCTTGTACCTCCTCTAACAGAGTCTGTACAGAGTAAAAGCTGCGTGATGTTGTGTTCATCCATCTGAAGGATGAACTGGGATGTTTATAGTTCCATCTTTAGTTATTGAGGTTGGTACAGATTGTTACTGAGCCATAGAACTCCTGTAGAACATCCTCACTTCCTTCTTCTTCTGTTGACTCATCACCAAGTCGCCTGCCATCCTCTTTTCATCACTGGAGGAATTTAAACACATCAGATTTCTATTTAATTCTGGGATTTAAACTGATGATTAATCCTTCATTTTTTTGGTTTTAGCTTCATGCTTTTGTCACTGTTTTATTTGTATCAGGATGCAGCAGCAGAGAGCAGACTCTCCTGAACCCAGCTGTGTGTCCATGAAGAGTGACGACTCTATCGAGCGTCCTATTAACTTTAAAGTCGTGCAACCTGCTGATGGAAGGTAAGAACTTTAAATCCAGTATCCAGCATTTACAGGAGTTCATTTTGTCATCATGACAGAACATCTTTCATAAGCTGTGTGCAGATTTGTGTCATTAAATGTCCTTAAATGTGATGTTTTCTCTACAGAGTTCAGCAGCAGAGCTCAGAGGTTCCCAGTGATCAGTCTGCACAGCAGCATCAAACACACCTGGACTCCATATTTATGGTGTGTACATGTACAAACACACCTTTAATATCAACTCCATCAGCCACAGATGAAATACTAAAGTACCATTCAGGTCCTAACAGTGTCCATGCTGCTCTGTTTAGACCAGCAGGCCTTCAGACTGACAGATGAATCACATGTTGTGTTTCTACCAGTTAAAATTTTCAGTTCAGTTTATCTTTCTGTTCCAGCTGCTGGAGGAGAACATCGTCACTTTTGTGAAGAACGAACTGAAGAAAGTCCAGAGGGATCTGAGTCCAGATTACCCAGAATGCTTAGAGAGTCAGAGTGAGGATGAGGAGGTGTTGGACAGTGAGGATGAAGAGCACAAGAGGAGCATCAGAGAAGCATTTCTGAAGATCACACTGCACTTCCTGAGGAGAATGAAGCAGGAGGAGCTGGCTGACCGTCTGCAGAGCAGTAAGATGATTTAAACAGATTTAACATGATGGAGGCAACATGGGAGAGGTTTATATTTCAAACTCCACTCTAAATAAGACATCAAGACGAAGCCTCCACATCATGTGCCACATCCCAGTCTTCTGCTGGATCACTGCTACAGTTCTGGAGGATGTGTTAAAAAGCAGAGAGGGAGGAGAGCTGCCAAAGACCCTGACTGAGATGTACATCCACTTCCTGGTGGTTCAGTCCAAAATGAAGAATGTCAAGTATGACGAGGGAGCTGAGACAGATCCACACTGGAGTCCAGAGAGCAGGAAGATGATTGAGTCTCTGGGAAAACTGGCTTTTGAGCAGCTGCAGAAAGGCAACCTGATCTTCTATGAATCAGACCTGACAGAGTGTGGCATCGATATCAGAGAAGCCTCAGTGTACTCAGGAGTGTTCACACAGATCTTTAAAGAGGAGAGTGGGCTATACCAGGACAAGGTGTTCTGCTTTGTCCATCTGAGCGTTCAGGAGTTTCTGGCTGCTCTTCATGTCCATCTGACATTCATCAACTCTGGAGTCAATCTGCTGGCAGGAAAACAAACAACATCCTGGTGGTCTGAATTGTTCAGAGGCAAATCAACACTTTTCTACCAGAGTGCTGTGGACGCAGCCTTAAAGAGTCCAAATGGACACCTGGACTTGTTCCTCCGCTTCCTTCTGGGTCTTTCACTGCAGACCAATCAGACTGTCCTACAAGGTCTGCTGAAAAAGACAAGAAGTAGGACAGAGACCAATCAGAAAACAGTTGAGTACATCAAGAAGAAGATCAGTGAGAATCTGTCTGCAGAGAGAAGCATCAGTCTGTTCCACTGTCTGAATGAACTGAATGATCATTCTCCAGTGGAGGAGATCCAACAGTACCTGAGATCAGGAAGTCTCTCCAGAAATAAACTGTCTCCTGCTCAGTGGTCAGCTCTGGTCTTCATCTTACTGTCATCAGAAAAAGATCTGGATGTGTTTGACTTGAAGAAATACTCTGCGGCTGCTGCCAGTGGTCAAAGCCTCCAACAAAGCTCTGTATGTGCACACAGAACTATCCAGATTAATGTAGTTTATTCTTTGCTCAAGGGAGATAATTAATATTTGCAACTGTTTTCTTTTGTTCTGCTGATTCTTCTTCAGGCTGAGTGGCTGTAACCACTCAGAGAGAAGCTGTGCAGCTCTGTCCTCAGTTCTCAGCTCCCAGTCCTCTAGTCTGAGAGAGCTTGATCTAAGTGACAACAACCTGCTGGATAAAGGAGTGAAGCTGCTGTCCGTTGGGCTGGAGAGTCCACACTGCAGCCTGGAAACTCTCGTGTAATTTTTATTACTGTACTTATAAAGTAATATTTTGGCTTCTCCCCAGTTTACAGTTTACACAAAGATTTTTGATACTAAAAAGATTGTGTGTACTGTCTGAGCTGAAGTGTTGTAATATCAAATATACAGTAGTTAAAAGTGCTTTCACGCCAACATGTGAGTCAGGATATAAATTTCTGTCATTTCATCTTCAACGAAGACTCAATGTGCATACAGTCATGAAAATCTATTATAATTGAAAAAATAACAAAATATACAACATAGAATTACTGTCATGTCCTCTACATGCAGGTGAACATACAAAGTAGATCTGCTGCTCGGGAAATATTGCACATGATTTTCTTTACATTTAACTTTTAAACACTGAATGAAATGAAATCAGAAATATTGTGGAAAACAACAAGTTAGTTAATTAAATTACTGCAATCACATAGTAAACACCATTGAAATGAAAAATATGAACTGACAAAACATCGGTAAATTTCTGTTAAATCTTCTTACTATCTTTATATATGCTGTCGAACAATATTTAACTTTAAAGGCATTTCTTCTTCCAAAGTAAAAACAAAATGGCATCAGATTAATTAATTAATTAATTGCTTCAGCAATTGCAGTCTCCAGTCTCCAGTCTCCTTTGGTCGTGCCACTTCCTCCTGTAGACTTTTACATACACGTGGTCCCCTGGCACCACCTCCAGATTGGGTCCTCATAAAGGACCCAATCTGGAACAGCTGCAAAATCCTGTTCATGACGCTACTTTAGTGGGGTTTCAAATCATGCTATATTAAAGATGTTCACATCAAACGCTGAGACCAGAGAGATAAGCAGACAGGTGGACACTCTCAGGTGAGGACAGACAAGTGGACACTCTCAGGTATGGACAGACAGGTGGATACTCTCAGGTATAGACAGACAGATGGACACTCAGGTATGGGCAGACAGGTGGACATTCTCAGGTATAGACGGACAGATGGTCACTCCCAGATATGGACAGACAGGTGGACACTCTCAGGTATAGACAGACAGATGGACACTCCCAGGTATGAACAGACAGGTAGACACTCTCAGGTATGGACAGACAGATGGACACTGTGACTGACTGAGGGACTCTGGTTCATGTTTAATGGTGGATATGAGTGAAGGTGTATGAAGTTGATTGTGACTTGTCTCTTCCTCCAGGATGAACCATGGTGGACCGCAGAGACTGAGACCTGGTCTGAGGAAGTGTGAATGTGTTTTCAGTTTGATTCATGAAAACTTTCAGAAAAACTGGATGAAATATGTAAAAGAAGTGAAAAAAGTTCAAAATGATGGAAAATCTGTTTTGGCCTAAACTGACATTTATCTTGAACCAATGAATCCATGAAATAGAAAGTTTCTTCTGTTGGTCACAGTTCAGGAATTAAAAGAGAAATGTTTTATAAATGGCCACATGGTGGTGCTACCTGCTCCAAAATGTCACTCATGTCTCTCCTGCAGATAAAGTTCATTCATTCATACTGACTTCAGCTGTTTGGACGACAGTGAAAATAACAGACTTGATGTGCAAAGACCTTCACTTTACACCAAACTTTGTTGAAAAAACATGAATATTACTGACATCTTCACTGTCATGTTTACTGTTAATGTTCTAACTGAACTGTTGAATTTACATTTAGACAAACATCAGACGCAGCTGGAATGAAGTTTAAGTTTGAATTTGGTAAAAAAAAAACTTCATCAAAACGTCCACTTACTCTGTATCTCCATAGCTTTCAGTCACATCTCATGGCCTTCCTCAGTAATTGAGTGTCTCAGTCTTAGTTGGAGATGGTTTAAGTTTGAATGGTTTAATTTCAGTGATTGTCAGTAAAGTTGTTAATAAATCAACAGATGATAAACTGCAGCTGTATTGTGTCTTGTTCTCTCCATCAGATGCCTGTGAACTGGAACTGAACACAAACACAACAAACACAAAACTCAAACTGTCTGACAACAACAGGAAGGTGACACATGTGGAGGAGAATCGGTCTTATCCTGATCATCCAGACAGATTTGATGTCTGGCCTCAGCTGCTGTGTAGAAATGATCTGACTGGTCGCTGTTACTGGGAGGTCGAGTGGAGAGGAGGAGTTGATATATCAGTGACTTACAGAGGAATCAGAACGAGAGAACACAATGATGCCTGTTTGTTTGGAAGGAATGATCAGTCCTGGAGTCTGATCTGCTCTGATTACAGTAGTTACTCTGTCTGGCACAATAACAGAAAAACATCCATCTCCTCCTCCTCCTCCTCCTCCTCCGTCTCTAACAGAGTAGGAGTGTATGTGGACTGTCAGTCAGTGTGTCAGTGTGTCAGTGTGTCAGAGTCTCCTCTGACACACTGATCCACCTCCACACCTTCAACACCACATTCACTCAGCCTCTGTATGCTGGGTTTGGGTTTGGGCTCTGGTCACCTGGTTCGTCAGTGTCTCTGTGTTCTCTGTAGGAGGAAGAGTCTCTCCTGTGTACAGAAACTCTGCTGACTGCAGATCAGCTGCTGAAATCAAACATCACACACACTCTGCACTGTGAAGCAGATCTGTCTCAGACTCAAACACTCAATTATTTTTCCTTCTACATGATTCATTGATTTGTCTCAGTTGACTCTGCTGTTGTTACTGTCAGGATCCAATGAGCAGCTTTCAGCTCTATTCATGTTTTAATAAAATAACATCTGTCCAGCTGTGGAAGCCCAGAGTGTTTTTGTTGTTCTCACATGTATTTTATCACATCATCATCAATAAAAACTATTCATAGCATTATTATTGACACAATGGATAATATAACAAGCTTTTAAAATACAACACATTGTTAAAGATGAAACCAGTGGTTTCCAACCTTTTTGTCTTTTGACGTCTTACAAAAAGCAGTGTGTAGTCGGGGTCACATTTCACATGTCTATGAGTTGTTAACAGCTCCACCAAATAGTGATTTTTCCCTCTAAACTTCTCACATGCTTTCATTTCAATAAATGTTCAAATGATCCAATATTTCAGCAAAAATCAAAGATTAGAGAAAAAGTCCAAAAACTGAAAACAGATTTGTGTATCAGAACTTTGTTTTTTCTTCTTTCCTCTCCCATTAATCATCTCACCACCCCTCAGATTTATCTGCTGACCCTTTGGAGGGGCCCGACCCCTAGGTTGGGAACCACTGGACTAAACTAGCTAACTGTATATAAAGTAGTGTAAACTAGCTCCACCTCCAGCAGCTACAACAGTAACATGCTGCTCTAACACTGATGCTTCACTATTAATAATCTAATGATGTCATATATAATAATATATCAGTCAGAGGGACCAAACCACTACTTTTACTGCAATACTTTAACTACATCAAGCTCATAATACTTATGTACTTTTACTGCAATACTTTAACTACATCAAGCTCATAATACTTATGTACTTTTACTGCAATACTTTAACTACATCAAGCTCATAATACTTATGTACTTTTACTGCAATACTTTAACTACATCAAGCTCATAATACTTATGTACTTTTACTGCAGTAAAGTATCTGAGTACGTCTTCAACCTCTGGATTTACAGAGATGTCGGAATGTTTCTTTACTGATGAATATTTACTTTTTTATTGATGATTAATACATTTTTAACATGAACTGGTCACGTGAGTTTCACGCTAACATTAACTTCCCGTCCCTCCTTGAGGATGACGTCACAGACCCACGCCCCCTGTTTCCTGGCTTCATCAAGCTGTCAGAGACACACAAGAAACCACAGCGGATCAACCTTCAAAATGAAAGCTCATAACGTAGTCAGTGGAACAGGCTGATCATCAAAGAACAGACGCATCATTTCAGCACAGAAATATTTAGTTTCAAACATTGTTTACGTCTCTGCTGGTGTTGTGTGCAGTGATTTGTTGGTTTAGGCAATTCACTCAACCTTTATTTAAACAGCGTGGTCCAATGACAGCAGTTCACTGTGTTTTGCTTGTGTACACAAGACAATAAAAGCAAAACTACAACACAAACATTAAAACTTAGAAAACTGCAAGTAAAGTAAAGTAAATCTGAACAATTTGGGATAATTGTAAACATAATAAACATTTCAAATCTGCTGATCCAACTTTAATTCCTGCTGCAGTTTTTTCCACCTGAGTGAAACTAAACATGCTTTTTATTTCCAGCTCTGGTTTGGATCTGGGAACCTCCAGATGAGACACCTGAGATCTAATAACACAGAGAGTTCAACTGTGGAGGAGATGGAAGATATACACAGATTTTAAGATAATAACATTTTGACATTTTTTGACATTTACATGTTTACAATTAAAAACCTTTCAGTGTTTAAGCCTGAAGTGATTAACAGAGATTAGTAAAAAGAAATGTGGTCAGTTAACAGTTCACCTAATAAATGACACATTTCTCTGCTTTACATGAGAATACTGCATATTTATATAATGATCAATAAAAAGTATCAGTATCAACATTTATGTCCTGATATTCCTTCATATTAGAAACTTAGTTTGTGCAGTTTCATGTAAAGTACTTTGAGCTGCATCTCATGTATGAAAGGTGCTTAATAAAAGTATTATTAGTAGTATCACAGTCATTACTTGTTATGTTATTTGTTAATGTTGATTTTTATTATTAGATGTGACAATTTAATTGAATATATATAGTTAGTTTTAGGTTACTTCATTCAGTGTACAAATAACAACAAACAAACAAAAAATGTAATTCATTAAAGGAGTAAAAAAGGATTGCTTAAAAAAACAACATCCAAAATTGAAGTTTATAAAAACAATACAAAACACATAAAGAACATACAGAAGAAAATAGAAAAAAAGACAAGAATGAAAGATAATTAGAATAATTAATGACTCTGTGATACAAATTAATAAACACACATGCTAATATCACTAATAACAAGAATAACATGATATGTAACTGTTCAAAATATAATAGAAGAAATAAATAAAAGGCAGGAATATAAAAGTTGTTACAGTGATGATGTTAAAGGACAAGTTCACACTTTATCATGTGTGTCTTAAACCAGCAGTCAGTGTGTTTCTTGCTGTAATCATTCCTCCTGTTCATACTGACCATTAGAAGATCCCTTCATAATGACCTTACAATGGAAGTGATGGAGGACAAAATCCACAGTCCTCCTTCTGTGTAAAAATATATTTAACCCCTTAACATCCACCCTTTTTATAGAATTTTCGCCTATTTGGCATACCCGAATGGAAAAGCTTATAACAGAAGAACTGTAAGGCTGTGATACATGTATTAGGCTTCATCTGACAAATGACATCTTCTAGTTTCTGGAAATGTGTTTGTTTAGCATGTGGCTAAAACACAAACAAAACTACATCAGTTCAAATAAGGCTCAAAAAAGTGTTTTTGGTCCTCGTCTATAATGAGTCATATATGAATAACTATAGTTAGGACACGCTTTATGCCACAACTATGCAGACATATCACCACATACCTTATAAAATTGCAGACCTCTAGGCCTCTAACCTTATGGGAGTTTTTAGTTTCTGGTGTCCCTGAACCTCTCCAATCATCTCCAATTGGCCAAATTGTGCCAATTGCTTTGACTCATTACTGTGTGATGCTGCCGCTTACAACTGGTGTAAGCTGGTCGCCGGCGATCCGGTGGATGTTAAAGGGTTAAAAGTTTATCTGAAGCTAATATGAAGCTTCAGCGTCCAAACGAGTCAAATCAAGTAGATATCTTTCAACGTTACAGTCTTTTTAGTGCCAAAGTCCCTCTTTTTGTTACTATACTTCCACCTGCAGCTCAACAGGGAAACACTGTCCGAGGAAACACAAAGAGGGAATTTGATGCTAAAAAGACTGTAAATGTGTCAGATATCCACTTGATATGACTAACTCAGACTGCTGAAGCTGAATAGAAGCTTCACACAGACTTTTAAATGACTGTGTGGACACACTGTGGATTTTATCCTCCATCACTTCCATTGAAAGCACATTTGAAGGATCTTTTAATATCCAGTATGAACAGGAGGAATGATTACAGACACCTGACTGCTGGTTTAATATACTGGAAACACTGGGAACCTCCTGTAAAACCCCATCTAATCTTTTATTCTGAAATTCCGGCAGCGGAAGCGTGTGGCGATGTGTTTCCGGTAACTTGACGCCGAGGTGCTTCCTGCTCCTCTCGGTGCTGTGTCGGTAGGATCCGATACAGACGCAGTAAACCCGGTAAACCCTGCGGACTCTGCGGGGTGTTGGCGGGTTGTGGAGGCCGGAGGTTCCGTTACATCACCGGGACAGACGGCGGGAAAATGGCGAAGACGTACGACTATCTGTTCAAGCTGCTGCTGATCGGTGACAGCGGCGTCGGTAAAACCTGCCTGCTGTTCCGGTTCAGCGAGGACGCGTTCAACACCACGTTCATCTCTACTATAGGTGAGTTTACCGGGGGGGCAGGGGGTCTACCGGGGGCTTCAGCCGGTAAACTACCGGCCGGAGGCGGCCAGCTGTCAGCGGGACACCGCGGCGTGTTAGCCGCAGAGCTAACGACAGCTGACCGGGAAAGTGAAAGCGTTAAGGTGTGTGTCACAGCTGGATGACCTTTGACCCCACTGATCACCTACAGCAACACACACCTGCTGCAAAGTGATCAGCTGATCAGTGAGTGATCGATCATCAGTTGAACATTTGACTCATGAGCATCAGTTTACTGATCATAATCAAACTGTTCAATAATGTCTCTGTGTGAGGGAACTCTGAGAAATAATATTAATACCAATAATAATAATAATAAACTTTATTTATAGTGCACCTTTCTAAACAAAGCGTATAAAGTTCTATAAGTTAAGTTTATTGATTATGTCACAAAGTGCTTCACAAGAGGAAAACTGTTAAAATTAAGATCATAAAAACAGTAAAAAAAAGAAACAAACAATAATAAATAAGCAACAACAGACGTGCCTGACCATGCAGGGCTCTATATGTGAAACCAGGAGCCTTAATATGAAGCCAGAGTAAAGATGATAACGTGTGTGTGATGTGAGTCGTCGGACTTTCTGAGGCAGCTGAAAAGGAAACCGCAGGATTCCAGCTGAGATGATGTAAAAGCTTGAATAATCATCTCTAGTTCAGGTTGTGATACAACAGATCTGAGTTTCTTAAGTGGAAGAAACATGGACGGGTTGATCAAAGTGCAGCCTGATCAAATAAAACACAGAGGTTTGTAAGATTAGACTGTAGAGCTGAAGAAAGGGACCAAACACACTGAGCAACACTGGAAGCTTTGCTGTCTGAAACAATGATAAGAACCTCAGTTTTATCAGTGTTTAGCTGTAAAATGTCGTCAGCTGTCTAGTCCGTAGTGGCAGTTAGACAACTGTCCAAAACAGACAGTTTATCAGCCTCATACAAGACCCGAGACAGAACCCTGAGGAACACCACAGCAGAGAGCTGCAGTTTCAGACATAAAGGGACCGAGCGACACAGAAAAACTCCCATCAGAGAGATACGAGGAGAACCAGTCCAGGACCAGGACCACACACACACACACACACACACACGCCCAACACATACTGACAGTGTGTAGACAGAAGACGACAGTTCCCACTTCCTGTTTCCACCAGGAAGACAGAAGAGCGACACACGCTCAGCTCGCTGTGACGCACCGGAAACACTGTGTGTGTGTGTGTGTGTGTGTGTGTGTGTGTGTGTGTGTGTGTGTGTGTGTGTGTGTGTGTGTGTGT